>NW_013665894.1:538573-546528 GCF_000517525.1 Limulus polyphemus
GTTGAAGATACTCTTGCCTACAGTAGAGCTGACACGGGAACCGTGTATTATTGTTATATAATTATGGTTGAAGATACTCTTGCCTACAGTAGAGCTGACACGGGAACCGTGTATTATTGTTATATAATTATGGTTGAAGGTAATTTCTTGCCTACAGTAGAGCTGACACAGGAACCGTGTATTATTGTTATATAATTTTGATTGGAGATATTCTCGTGTACAGCAGAGCTGACACATGAATTGTGTGTTATCGAGTTTCTTTATGCTGCAAGCTGGGCGCGAACTGAAAGGCAATTTCCTGTTGCTTTCAGTCGCCAATGAATTAGAGTCCAGCTTCTTCACTGTTGCTTTTATCATCTTTCTGTTTACGACCGTGGCTGTTTTTTAAGAAGTTGGAGAGTGGCATTTTATGGACAGCACATCATAATAATAATATACATGTATATCGTATTAGACAGAAAAATTAGCCTAGCAAAATAATATAGTGTTTGTCCATACCTATGTTTCAGTATACCTTTTATCTCTATTTTCCTTTACTTTGCGCTCGTACGGTTAGTGAATATGATGCTCAAATTGTTTTAAGCACATCGAACAAGATTTTAAGTGTACAGTGATGAGTTGGTAAGGATAGTTGACATGTGACGCTTTTACCTGTCAACAAGTTCGAGAATTTGTTTAAAGGTTTACCAATTCTTTGAAGTTGCTGAATTTCTTTCCGAAATAGAACTATTAGGATGCCACTTATAACCTAAAGTGCCGTAAAAATAACAACTGAAGCTGGGTTTGGTAAATGCATTACATATTATTTAACGAAGTAGGACATGAGCGTAAATCTATTTATTTTTAAAGTATATTGTTGTTGTTTGTACATTATACCCGATATTTTGACTGTGCTTTTATTCAAGAGAGAGAGATAGTCTTATCAAAAAATAATGTTGAAACTCATCAAACTTCTTAAAGCAAGTGAAATTAAATGTACCAATACAGAAACATGACGTTATGTACACATAACTTCCATGTAAATTAGTGTTAAGCTTTAATGCTAATATCACTAAAATTGAGTTTTGTTATCCGCGGTAGCACAGTGTAGATAGTCAGCCCATTCTGTATCTTTGCGCTTAACAACAAACAAATATGTACACATAAATTAACAGAAGGACTTCTCGGTTCTAGCATGAGAAACATCAAGTTCTGTACATGATTAATAAGCTTCAGGTTATCACTGGTTTCATGCAAATTTATCGGAAGTTATCACAAAATCTTACATGTTTCTTCAGCAAAAAATCGCAACATAAATTTACGTATTCCGTGAGCTCAAAACACAGAGAAGTAATAAACTGAATTTGCAAAAATGAGTTTTAAAACATAGTGAAAGTAAAATACGTTGTGAGAAAAATCGATCTAGAAACTAAAGAGAACTTCTTTTCATGTCTAAGTTAAGCATATCAATGGCTTATTTTATTTTATTCTCCCTTCAGATTAGCACGTGCTATTTGCTCCATCGTGGAAGTTCTACAGCTTTTTACTGTTTCAAAATTAGTGATTTTAACGTTGGTTAAATATGTATTATATACACCAATCCTAGTTCGAAAAGCCCCACTCTTAAAGAAATAGTTCATTTGGTTTTCAGCAACTACTAACACATAGAATTAGAATACGTTCTTAACCTTACATTGGAATTACTTGTTACTTAGTTACTGTTATTACTAAAAAAATATTAGCTTCATTTGGCACTGTTTACTTAAATTGAAATGTTTGTGTGTTTTTAAAATTGAAAAGAGTGAATTGGTTATAGTTTATGTTTTGCCTTGTTCATTTAGACTCATTTTGCTGATATATTTTACGTATATACATTATTCGGAATAATTATGGAAACAATGAATAAAATGCATATATTATGGGATTGCACCCTCTATTCTATGAAAATGGACTGCACCAGAGTACGGTCATGCGTTGATAGTTTACATTGCAATTGACTGGTTTTCAACCAATCAGAGAGTGCCACACCATCATAATGCATATAAATGTAAAGCGGCCACACTATTTCCAATAGTTTAAAGACGTACGTAAAATTAGAACTATTCATAATAGAAGAAGTCGCAAAGTAGGACGCCCAAATTTACAGAAATAATGTTAAGTTACTCAGAGTATGTTCTTTTCGTGATGCATGACAAATTTTGCCGATTACCTAACTGTACGTACAGGTATGAACATAACCTCCAGAACAGCAGAGGCCTCACTGAATATGTAGCTGGTCAAAAACCAATGTAGGGATAATCAAACCGAAATGTTGAAATGGGCTCCAAACATTGGGATAAGCAAAGTTGAAGCAACGTTCTCTTTACGAATAAATTCAAAATAAGTTTGATAACTATCGACGATAGTGTATTCGATAGCAATGAAGGGAACAGAACCACAGTCAACATCTACTTGGAAACATGTCGGGGGGGACCAATACAAGTGTAGGTTGCATCTCAGCTAATGGTACTTCACGACTTCTAACATGTACAAGCAGTTGTTTTTATATCTATCGCGTTGTTTCCTGCAGAACCTGTTGGGCAGGGATTCGTCTTCCAGCCAGACAGTGGCTCCCTAGCTTGTGGCAATGTGGTAAACCAACATCTGGAGAAATGAAACCAATAAGACATTCACAACCTTGGCTTGCTTTCCAATATGATATGATATGAATATTGTCAAGGCTTTATAGGCTTATATAGAGAATCTAAAGGTCAACCGATAACCAAACAACTTGGTTGAATTGCGAATAGTAGTACAGGACATTTGGAACAATATTTCACAATCATATATCGATAAACTTATGGTAACAATAAAACAAGGTGTATTGTTCTGTTTAAAGAAAAACAAATAGTAATGCATTATTCAAGTTATTTGTTTTTCATTTATATTTTATGTAATAATATATTGTACTAATGATAAATTGATCGTTTAATTGAATTACTCATTGCTCTAACACCTTTATGTATATTACCTGTACCTTACCATAATTGTTTTCAAAACTCCATTATAATGTATTTGCCTCGGTAAGAAACGGCCATGTTCGAAATAATTTTGTGTTTTTTCAGACCTTCATATGCTAAGTATATTTTGACTAAATATTGTATAGCTTAGTTATTCACTAGGAAAACAACCAATGTTACTTCCACCTCAAAGATGTGTACGCATATAATCCTACGTTACAGCAGAATGTTAATCAGTCGTCATTGTTCAGCCACTGCATTTTCTCACAAAGTAGATTCAACATTACATTACCAGATACGTAGAGATAATAAATACATAAACATATTTTGTTATTTCGCAAGTCGGAGTTTTCTCAAGTGTGTACATAAATAACAATTATTTAGGTAAAAACTCAAATATTTTTTTTCATAATAACACCTAGATCCGCCTCTCGCTAACAGTGTATGAAAGTTATGGCCTCGTACGTATTTTTACTTCTTCATAAAAAACTTTAATGTCTTCACAAATATACAAAACTGAAAAATATTTTCATTACACAGTATTCTTAGATAAATATTAGAGCCTTAAAAATAAAGTAACATTTAATATACCGAGATACCGTAAGAAATTAAGTTAAAAGTATAATAAACATTATCAAAATGTCATTAAAGGCCGCAAAAGTTAGAGCATTTTAAGTTTTATCATCTTCCTGTAGATATAGCTCGTTTGGCCTGTATGTATTTAATTATTAGTCTAACGTTATTTGCCGTGTGCACACAAAAATGATTAATATAATTACGTTTAACATTATGAAAAACAAATAAAATTGGTTTTGATTTGACTAAAATGTATAAAAATGTTAAAATGACATTCATAAAATTAGAGAACTTCAACTGGTTTTGTTCGCATATAATTTGTGTATGAAGTTTTAAAAAACGGGTATAATAATGAAAACCTATATTATCTCGTAAGAGTTACTTTTTACCAATACTTACGTTAATGTTGTAACGATCAAAAATCATTGTAATGGTTAGAAGCCTGTATGATGACCAAGGCTAACTATTAATTAATTATTTTGTTATTATTAATTATTAGGTGCTAGTTATCAAAACGTTTTGGTCATATTTTGTTTTTAAGGAATTCGTGAGAAGGACTATTTCTGTAATAGTAGTGGCTAGGATTCGATTCTGGGTTTTTCTTTATGAATAGGCTGGTGTGCTATTCACTATTACTTCAGAGAAGAGAAGCATTGGCTAATATTTGTTAAGCCTGCTAACATTTTGACAAGCACGTGTAGACACTGAAGTAAGTTTGTTATCTAGCCTTTGTTTTATTTCGTTTTAAAAAAGGTTCTTCAACAGTGTTACTCATGAACTCTTATACCATTTGGCAGAAGAAAAAAACCTAAGATGACTTGTCCACATAATATACTTTATTATCAATTACACCTAAAATATTGTTTGAATATTACAATTTAGATTATTAAAGTAAAGTTATTACTGATATGAAAAACTGGAATATTAGATCATGCGATTGATGTTTCAAACTAACAACTCTTGTGGACTTACATTTGTATGTTGTCAATTTTGGGCTTCTATGTCGAGTTGCCTGAATGTTTGTTAGATTACTAAAAATACTATTTGTCGCTTCTATGCTCTTTACCAAATCTTGCGTGTCTGTTTCCCAATATTCAGTTATAAACAGAAATATATATACTAATAATATACGAAGATGTGTACTTGTGGAAACATTTCATGGCGTTATGTCAATCATCATCACGACACAAGAGTAACATAAAAATATGCGTTAATATAACTCCATCCTTAACATAAAACAATTATAAGTATGTATTAGCATAACCATTATAGTTCTGCATATTTTAGCCCAACAAACAATGATTTTAAATTAAAGCATAACACCATTAGGAAATGTACTTCTAAATATCGCTTTATCCATACCGCTTTGGGAGTTGTTGAATACAACAGGTACATTCAATTTTATGTTTCAAATTATCCAGAGTAAAATAAAATAAAAATAAAAATCCAAAAACAAAGTTTAAGTATGAAGTATCAATTCACTTACAGCCATGAATTTAAAATGTCATATCCAAAAGCCTGGGCTTATTTTTCTAAGTTTTTCTACTTATGAGATCGGAAATATTATCATACTAAAAGGCTATTTTCTAGATAGTGGTACCAATACAAAAGGCCTGGCATGGCCACGTGGTTAGGATGCTCGACTCGCACTATGAGGCTGGCGGGTTCGAATCCCCAAGTGTGAAATAAAACACTTTTCGCCAGTATAAATTAACTCACTGCATCATTCTTTGGATTGGTTTGTTTATTTTTTTCAATTTCGCGCAAATCTACACGAGGATTTTCTGCGCTAGCCGTTCCTAATTTAGCAATGTAAGGGTAGAGAGAAGGCAGTTAGTCAACACCACCCACTGCAAACTCTTGGGCTACTATTTTACTAACGAATAGTGGGATTGACCGTGGGTTTATAACGCCCCATCGGCTGAAAGGGCTAGCATGTTTGGTGGGAAAGCTTTTCAAATTCAATTTTAAGCAGCTTATAACCGCAAGGTAAATTTTAACCAACTACTAGTTGACGTACCTGTTTAGATGAAGACATGGGGGGGGGCTCATAACCAAAATCCGATCCCTTCGCGGCAATCGCTGCACTGAATGTCACCAAGCTTAGTGTGTACCCTTAGAACTCCCTATGGAATAACATATACAGATCAACGTTCGGATCTAACTAAAGTTAGTTTAACAAATTGTCGTCATGCGTGCCATAGATTTTTAAAAAAACATGGAAATGTCGATTTTAAATAAATGAGAATAATTTCGCTTAATGCTGACAGAGTATAGGTTCTAGCTTCAATGATCGTAATGCTGACAGAGTATAGGTTCTAGCTTCCATGATCTTAATGCTGACAGATATAGGTTCTAGCTTCTATGAACTTAATACTGACAGAGTATAGGTTCTAGCTTCTATGATCGTAATGCTGACAGATATAGGTTCTAGCTTCTATGAACTTAATACTGACAGAGCATAGGTTCTAGCTTCTATGATCTTAATGCTGACAGAATATAGGTTCTAGCTTCCATGACCTAATGCTGAATGAATATAGGTTCTAACTTCAATGAACTTAAACCAATAGCTCTTTGAGATAATGTTTGCTAAAACTATAGAACATTTACTTGGTCTGTCACCTTGTGGCTCAATGGTGAGCTCAAGGGCTTATAAGTGAAAAATTATGGTTCGATACTCGCTTTCGATGCAGCCCAAATAGTCTTTTGTGTAGATTTGCGCTTAAAAACAGATGTATATATATATGTATATTTCGCCTATATCAACAACAGTTGGTGTACAAATGTATCTATAAATGCCAAGCTATTTTTTGTGAATAATTTAGGTTATTGTCACCTCCACTGGAAGAATGTTTTTACAAGTCTTTACATCTGAATTGATCTTGCCTACAGTCAAAAACTTGTAACGCGTATAGATAAAACTGTGAAAAGAACAAAAGGGTTGTCGTGATTCAGATTGTGGTTACCGAGTGTTGCAACGAATTGAAATTTAAAAAAAGGATTACATTACTGAAAGGTAGCAATTCATATAAAAATCTAAGATGCTCTATCATATTACGTAATTTTAATGTAGTTAAGCGTATCTTTTGCATGTCACAGTAACTTAGTGTCGACCACGTTTTAAGATGTTTTCATACTTGCTTTATCTCATACATGGAAACTTTCTTCCAATCAACTACTTATTTTTTCTATTGTTATCTACACTTGACGTCTTCATTTTTTCACATCTGTTAACGTATTAGATATAACGACTTTTTGCTTGTATTTTAATATGATACTTTAATCCATATGTAAAACTTGAGAATTTTAATTAACAAATTAAGAAAAAATTACTTTATAGTGATGTGGTTAAAATATTTTAATATCTCTACTAATTTTTGTGGAAATTGCATGTGTGGAAAAGAAATCAGTAAAACTAGAAGAACAATTTGCACTCATTTGTATTATTACTCGCGATGATAACTGGAGTAATTTTTAAGTACATAAAATATTAAATAATTAACTTTAAATGAGATATTTTATTTCCATGATGCATAATACATAAGTGTTCAGCAAAACACTGTTTATTAGGAAGGGGCCTTGATATTGGCTGTTTAATTTCTATAAACTACTTTTACTGTGATTGAAAACCTCAGGATACAATAATATTTGGAGACACGGTTTAAACATCTACAACTACAGTAGTACAATAAAATTGTATAAACTGAACGTTAATACTTCAAGAAACTTCGACGCTGTGATTCAGCATATCAACTTACATCGGTGATAGAAGCACTTCCACAGTATGGCTGACTGTGTCGGTTATAAATAACAACATCATACTGTGGCCGAATATCTCAAGCTAGTAGAGAAAATCTAACTATTTCATATATCTCTAGCTGCTCTTATAGTAAAGAAAACTTTCGCTGTTACCAAAAGTTTCACACTTCAAGAGCAGTAAGGAAAAGTTTCTTATGTGACTGGATTTTACAGTGGTCGCAGAGAACACTTCCACACTGGTACTGACAGTTTTAACTTACACTGATTGTAGGAAAGAAACATCTACACTGACTGAGAGTCTCAATCTAAAGAGGGTGTAGAAGATTATTTCACTCTGATCCAGTTTGAATATATGGTAGTAGCTATGTTTTAATAACTTAGAATTTTTATTACCATTTTTTTTTCTGCCCGGCATGGCCAGGTGGTTAAGTCACTCGACTCGCAATCTGAGGGTCGCGGGTTCGAATCCCCGTTACACCAAACATTCTCGCCCTTTCAGCCGTGGGGGCGTTAAAATGTGACGGTCAATCCCACTATTCGTTGGTAAAAGAGTAGCCCAAGAGTTGGCGGTGGGTGGTGATGACTAGCTGCCTTCTCTCTAGTCTTACACTGCTAAATTAGGGACGGCTAGCGCAGATAGCC
>NW_013665894.1:547517-549569 GCF_000517525.1 Limulus polyphemus
TTATTCTGTATATTTGTATGTACGACCGTTACGCTTTCAAAGCTCAGTGATCAAGTCGCTACAATTGCTGTATGATACAAGAAGTAACAACAAAAGGGGAATGTAAATATACTTTACCAACCATTTTGTACAACAGAATATTTTATCAAAGTTTTTAAAAAAGGTTTGGCGTTAGGTCGTAGAATAACATTATAAGTTTATTTATCGATAGTATTAAGTACAGTAAAGTTTAGTTCTAACTAAACTAATGTAAAAAAAAACAAAGGCCTAACATAAGTTAAAGTTGTATAAAGTACGGCCTATATACAAGTGGATTTACACATTTCGTTGTTTACGATTACAATTCGTTTGTATTGTGCTAGAAATGTTGTATTTAAAGAAGTACTCTTACGATAAAGATACTAATTTGGCTGGAAATGTTTTGCGGGTCTCTGCTGTAACACGTATTTTTCTAACAATGTCGAAAACGTAGTCGTCTTTTTCCCTCACATGTTTTACAATTTTTCTCCAAAAAATCTACAGGTTAATAAATGTCTGAATGAAACACATTCAATAATCGTCTGAATTTTATTATGGATCGATAATTTCTCACTTGCAAACTAATTTAAAACAGGGAGAATATATATTATACTACAAGACCATATAAAGTACTTCAGTTGCCCATGATACAGGAACTTTCATTACTTCATCAGGAAATGAGATAAAGTTAATAACTAGCTCTCAGCAGAACATTATTTTCTAACAATTAAGATAAAATATCATATACATTTGTGGCAGGTTAATGCAGCGGAAAAGCTTGAATGCTGCTCGTAAAAATCAATATTAGAGTATATTTGTTTTACTTCTAATTCAATAGGTTGGCAATAACATTATAAAGATAACAAATCTTGATTGACAGTTTACAATGAGAGCCTTAATGGATTAAAATATGATTCGTTTAAGGCTCATTCCTCATTAGTCTAATATCTTAATTCACACTGTGTGCTTGAGAACTTGTTTGTCCAAGATTTGCACACACAGTTTTAGAGCAAGTGGACCAAACTTACCAAGTGGAATGGGGGTGTCCTTATCTATATGGCGTAGCCCCATTACCAAGGGAGGAATTAAAACCCGCCCAGAAAGTTACCCAGCCATGATGAGATCTAGGTATAGATTTTCAGGACCACTGAATCCAAATCTGCCATCGAATTTTATGTTCAAGGCCCCCCTCTCTGAATGCAGAGGGCACTATGTTTGAACTGTGTTCATACCTCCACCGACTTGCAATTACTATTTGGCCCGGTTTGACTCGCAATCTAAGGGTCGCGAGCTCAAATCCCAGACCCACAAAACATGCTCGCCCTTTCATCCGTAGGGGCGTTATAATGTGACGGTCAATCCCACTATTCGTGGGTAAAAGAGTAGCCCAAGAGTTGGCGGTGGATGGTGATGACTAGTTGCCTTCCCTATAGTCTTTCAATGCTAAATTAGGGACGGCTAGCGTAGACAGCATTCGTGTAGCTTTGCGTGAAATCCAAAACCAAAAGTAATTACTATCATAGTGATATTAACTCCTTTTTCCGTTCACAGTATTTTTAGGGTACATTATTGTACCATATTAAGATTCCAGTATGGCTTTTATTATAATGTTTTATATTGGTTTTGCTGTACTGTTATACTATATGACCATTCCTTTATTTTGAAAATGAATACATTTCTAGACGCATTTCGATAATGTTACGTTGTGTTCCTTGTTTTTTGTTAGCTCAAAGTAAATTATAAAATACTTATAATAATATATTCATTTTTATTTTAACCCCAAGTATCAAAATATATAATTTTACGTTTCTCTTTTCTACGTGCATATCCCTATCTTGCTGTCACATGGTACAACTTCTAACCAAATTAATGGGAGTCGAGGAAGAAGCTTTCTACGTTAAAGGAAAACAGATTTCTTACCACCACATAAAGCAGTTTCCCAAATTTTTGGGCCTGAAGCCACCCTCATGCACATTGTGTGCAACCTGCGACTCTCCCTCCTTTGCATTATATATATATATATATATATATAGT
>NW_013665894.1:550553-561700 GCF_000517525.1 Limulus polyphemus
TCTCCCTCCTTTGCATTATATATATATATATATATATATAAGTGTAGAAATAAACATCCTGTTCCATGGAAATTGCAGTTTTAGTGAGAACCCTGGGCTTTATGTTCCTTCGCATGTGCTAAGATTTCTGTTCTGGCGTTATATTTGTAACATCATCTAACCTCACAATAAGCCAGGTCTAACGGACCTTCGGTCCTGTTTGAAAGATCCACAAGGGTTGGTAGTTGTGGAACCACTTTCAAGTGTTAAGATACGGCTTGTTTTTTACTTTGTTTCTGGTTAAGTACAAACTACACAAAGCCTTCAAATTTACCGCTGTGCCACAAGGGGGCTATTTTTTACTTTGGTGATATTTTATTATGATTCTCTGCCACAACAAAGAAAAGTTGCTTCTGGCGTCCCTGAATTGGTAGTTACTAAATATAATGGATTTTATAAGTTTTGCATTCTAAGTTATTCAAAGCAACCAACTGTTCCGATCAGAAATAATAAAAGAAGAATTGATTGTATAGTAAATGTTCCTTGATTTTTGTAAAATTTCATTTAAATTATTAGAAACAAGAACATGCATAGCCAATATTGCGAATTAATGAACACTGTGATTATGAATATAAATGTCTTGTGGCTACTGATTGTTAACAAATGTTGTGTATAAGTTCCGTCAGTTTTTCATTTGAACTTTTAAAAAACTTTGGGTGAAGGAAATATTTTCGACGTAGGCTAGTTGTCTTGTGTTCACAACAAAGAAGCTGGTATCGATTTTGTAGGCTCCATTTGGAAGTTTCCAGTTTCCAGGTTCTCCTTGGGGTGTGGTTTTTATATCAAACTATCTTGAGGATCGTAAAGATGTAGAAGAACTGAAATTAACCTCGTTCTCGAACGGTTATAGCTTTCTTCTCCTGCTCCCTTTGAAGTTTTTTAAAGTTGTTTCAAAACTAATTGCCTAACTTAAAGAATTTAAGGTGAACACATTACATTTATTTCAGAAAATTTATGGATTGCAGAAAAGGAAAACATTATTGTAAACGAAAAAAAAATCATAAAATAGAGGTTAATGGTTATTGAATATCTTCTGAAAAATGAATTGAGGTTTGAAAGAAGATGAAGGACGTTTCACTTTTATATACAAAAATACAGTCGTAAAAGAGTAACTGTACAAATTTGATTACACACAGTTTTAACTGACCAAGTGATATGCAGTAAATAGAGAAAAAATATAAAACTTTGAGAGAAAACAAATGCTACGAAAATTAAACAACTTTTCACTTAATTAGTTTGCCTAAAACAATTTATTGCTCATCAGGATTTAAATAAGATAAATGTGGTCCGATGAAAATACTATGTTGCTCTATTAACATACTCAAACATGTATTCTATTCGCATAACATAATTTCCTTGCCGTGATTTATTCTGACTTTTTATGAAATTTCTTTTTAATGGTCAAAACTGATCGTAATGTTTCCGAATTTGTTTCAGTATTTAAGTTCTTACTTGATACAGTTGCAGTTCTCAGCATTGGCATCTCTGTTTGGAATGAATCGTTTTGTTTGCTGGTGATGTGGTTAGTTTTAATGTGTGAGTAGTAACGTAAAGTTCTGTAAGTACAAAACTATTATCCTTGTGGTTAATTTAATGTGTGAGTAGTAACGTAAAGTTCTGTAACTACAAAACTATTATCTTTATGGTTAATTTAATGTGTGAGTAGTAACGTAAAGTTCTGTAAGTACAAAACTATTATCCTTGTGGTTAATTTAATGTGTGAGTAGTAACGTAAAGTTCTGTAAGTACAAAACTATTATCCTTATGGTTAATTTAATGTGTGAATAGTAACGTAAAGTTCTGTAAGTACAAAACTATTATCCTTATGGTTAATTTAATGTGTGAGTAGTAACGTAAAGTTCTGTAAGTACAAAATTATTATCCTTGTGGTTAATTTAATGTGTGAGTAGTAACGTAAAGTTCTGTAAGTACAAAACTATTATCCTTATGGTTAATTTAATGTGTGAGTAGTAACGTAAAGTTCTGTAAGTACAAAACTATTATCCTTGTGGTTAATTTAATGTGTGAGTAGTAACGTAAAGTTCTGTAAGCACAAAACTATTATCCTTATGGTTAATTTAATGTGTGAGTAGTAACGTAAAGTTCTGTAAGTACAAAACTATTATCCTTATGGTTAATTTTGTTTTAATCTCTCGATGGTTGGTTTTAAGAGCAGATAGAATAAGAGAGAATTTGATGAGAAAATCTTAGGCTGGCTAGTCATGGTCTTTATTCGATCACAAGAGTTACCGCCTTTTAATAACGAAACTTGTAGTATCATTCCAACTGTGTTGTTTTCTGGCCACAGTTCTGGACGTACTGTTATGAGTGTGAAATACACATTTTCTAGCTCTGCTCATGGACTGATGGCGAGCTTTTTATCTGCATGATGATAAATATTAGTGTACAAGTACAAGCGTTTAATGGCAAAGAAATTGTGCAGATGATTCATTTATGTATCTCCAAATTTAGTTGATACACATACAACAAAAAACGCTATCACAACACATAGAGTCAAACTTAGCGAAGGGGTGTAAAATACGCTAATCAATACCATTGGTATTTAACTTTTATTACAGGATATTTTGATATATGTGTGAAAAACAACATTATGACATTTGTCACGTAATTAGGTTTTTCTTTGAAGACTTGTTTTTATATATATAAAGATTTTCATTAAAAACCTTTTCATTTATAAGCTTTGGGTTTTTCTTATATTTCAAAGCACTTCGAATACCGAGAATACATTTAGTCTGTAGGTAGGTATGAACGACAAAATGAATTTAGTTATTGACACTTCTTCTTCTCAGTTTGAATAATTAAAGTTACCTTTATTTTTGCTTAATACTTTTAGTGACTGAACTGAGCTTGCACACAGGGGCGTAGTCTTTATTTATTTTTTTTTTGATGTTCGATCAAAGCTACTCAAGGGCTATCTATCTGCGCTAGCCGTCCCTAATTTTGTACTGATAGGCTAGAGAGAAGGCGGATAGCCAATAACATCTAGCTCTAGCTCGTGGGCTACGCTTGTCTTAACGAATAGGGAGATTTGAAATAGTTTGAATTATTTGATATTACGTAAGATATTTTGAATAGCACTTAAATTTAATTATTTTTAATTCCTAAATACAGTATTATTGTGTACAGAATCGAAAATATTCCACTGTTTTTTTTCTTAAACATATCCATTCGGTAAGCGAATACTGTAAAGGAAGACGATCTCAAATTGTCAGAAAATTTGTACAAAATACGCCTAAAACGATCTAACTTATGCAAGCAGCGCAAAACAACAAATTTTATACCCCCGACTACATAATGGGTGTTATGGATTCAAATTGTTCAACTTCGACGTCACTACTATCATTGTTATCCTAGGCCACAGTATTTTCGCTGAAAACTTGGTGAAACGATAAAACAGTATTTTGCACCTCATAGTGTCTGAGAATACGATGTTATATTTCAATTAATTTTTTCCCAGTATTAGCTGCACCGCTCTTATGAAGTATATTTTTAATTAGTTCACTATACGGTGCAAATGTTTAGAAGTCAAGAAGCATGAGTATTGAAAAAAAGTATCACATAAAGTATTCTTTCACTCTTTACTAGTAGACCTCTGAGCCGATCAAAGTCATTACAACTTGTGGGGTAATACAGCTCAAACAATAAATGAGATTGAAAGGCAGCGTTTAAACGGTGTATTTAATAGAATAACTGCAACAGTGTGGTATTTGGCGGAGAGAAGAAATCCATATTTTTGTGGAACTGTCTTTTATCTGAAGTGTAATTGATGGCATGTCGTCATTATTTGAATCCTGAAGTCCAGAATGAGCTAATACAGATGCTCTTAAAAGAAGTTTTTATGTAATTGTGCTAGAAATTAAATATCTGATGTAATATTCTATATATGCGATGGATTATACCCCAAACGTATGCTGTTATTAGTTGTAAGAAAAGTGAATTTCAAAGGAATGGAGGTAAATGTTGAATAAAATTTCACTTACTTTATTAATGTCGAGGAAACAACAAGATCTGTAGAGGTCAAAGGTAAGATACTGAATGAATATGATAGGACGACACAAGAATGTGCGATTTAATTGTTACAATTAAACAAAATGACGTTTTCTTTTATTTTCACGCGGCTTTGATTCATTGAACCTTATACTATGTGATGCTGAAAGTTCACGCAACTGGTCAAAATATTTTAAGATTTCTTTAAAGAATGTACATAATTTTTGCAACATAAACTAAAATATGAGATATTTTGAAGTCCTTTGTCAATAACTCTTTCAAACCTCTTTCCAACGTTAAACGGGAGTGTAAAATTGAAAGTGTAAAAGTTTTAAAATACTAAATGTAAGGTACATTGGTAGAATTAATGAAATTGAAAGAAACTGTAACGGCTAGTGCAGCACATTCCGAAGCTTCATTATCACTAGATGAGTTAGAACCATGAAGAATTCTAATTTCTTCAGTGGTTTGGTGTGTATTTGTACAAATAAATGTAGTCAGCAAATAAATGTAGTGCTCAAGTATGAAAACTAACGTTACTTTTCATTTCGTCAACAGCGTAAGACAAAACCCTCTTCGTTACACAGAAATTGTTTCTAAATTACCATGATAAGGTTAAAGAAATGATAGAATAATTACCAGTTCTTCCAGAATTACCGTTGTTAGTTACAAATCTCAGGCTGAACCGATCATTGCTGCACAACAACAATTTAATTTTGTTCATTGAAACTGGGAGATATATTTGAGCTACTACTTGATTAAATGCTATTTTTTTATTTCTATATGACGTTAAAGCAATTCAAAACGTAGAACACACTGAACTAGTTAAGATTTAACTGGAGTATAATACAGCACCGTTGGACCTAAGTCAGATTTTGACAGAATTGAATTAACGGTTGAACTTCAAAGTCTAGTTACAGTTCTTCAAGATAAATATTTGACGCTCGTTTCATTTACAGAAATGATTGAACACAATTATGTATCCAAATGGGAATAGTTTACAGCTCCAGTGAGTGTTGTATTTCCTGAAAGAAGTTTCACAAAGTTGAAATTAATTAAAACCCAATTGACATCGCTCGTGTCTCGTGGCATTGGTCACGCTTTCCATCGTAAAGGATATTGTAAAATTGAATTTCAAAAATCTCTTTGATTTAGCACAACGCCACGCAATATTTACATATAACTATAAATTATAGATGTATTACAAAAGAAAGGAATATTATTAAACACCTTTTTAATAATTTAATATATCATATACATATTTATATTTATATCTTATGCATTTCCTTATATCCAAATTGATTAACATGTACATACAAAGGCCAATGAGTTTTATATTTAAAAGGGCAATACTGTCTCGCGTTCAAACATAAATTAAAGGACATGAGATGTAACCAAATTACCATACAATACGATACTTCATTGTTCATACAAACTTCCCCGTCCCACCAAACATGCTCGCCCTTTCAGCCGTGGGGGCGTTATAATGTGACGGTCAATCCCACTATTCGTTGGTAAAAGAGTAGCCCAAGAGTTGGCGGTGAGTGGTGTTGACTAACTGTCTTCCATTTTGTCTATCACTGCTCAATCATGGAAGCTAGCGCAGGTAGCTCTTCAGTAGCTTTGCGCGAAATTCAAAAACAAACAAACAAACATACAAACTTAAACACGTGCAATTGGAAAACTCAAATTTAAAACTATTATAATTAATTAATATGGGCATTTTTAAGGGGAAATCTCAACAGTACTGAAAGTGATAAACATATATAAGGTATATGAAATTTAAAATTATGTTAATATACTTTTTTTTCAGAGAATAAGCCATGATTTTATGCCGTATGAGGAAAATACAATGCACCATCTAACATTCAGATGGTGACAATATTTGATAAGTTTAGGTTTCATAATGTCATTTCTTAATACTACCACCAAATTTCGTTTTTCAATTAAAATTGGTTTGAATTTCGCGCAAAGCTACTCAAGGGCTACCTGCGCTAGCTTTCCATAATTTAGCAGTGATAGACAAAATGGAAGACAGTTAGTCAACACCACCCACCGCCAACTCTTGGACTACTCTTTTACCAACGAATAATGAGATTGACCGTCATATCATAACGCCCCTACGGCTAAAAGGGCGAGCATGTTCAGTGACGGGAATTCCATCCCTCAGGTTGCTAATAAAGCGCCTTAACCACAAGGCAATGCTTGTCCTCAATGCAAACTCTTCCAAAATGGTATCATAACGTCGTGTATAGTAAATTCGGCAATAAAACCTATTCTATGTTTTAAGTTATAAACTTTCAGATGTTACTAAATAATGGTATATTGAATGATGGTTACATAATTTATCACCGGATCAGATCTAAGGGTTAATGTCAGGTTAATTCTAAGGATCTAAGGGTTAATTCTCGTATATATTGACTCTCAAAATATTCAGTATTAACGTGGATTTTCTTACTCTCCTTTGAATGAAGAATCAGAAAATATCCAAAAAGTAGAATTAGATGGTTATAACAGAGAACCTTGCTCTCTCTCTATAGTTCACGGCCTAATCCAATTTGTTCAAACTCATCCTATGTGTCTGACTTGCACAGCCTTTTTTGTTTTTATAAAGCCATAGCTGTCCTAACCATTTTTATCTGACAAATTAATTCACATACTTCCTATCAAAACTAATTAATAAATCATTTCATTCTATACTAATTGTTAGCAGACAACGCAGAATGGTATCTTTGTTTAGTCTCAACTACATAATGTACAAAAACTCTAATCGAAAAATTAACCGATAACTTAATAAAATAATTTAAATTAAATTCCCTCTTTAATAAGCTTACTGATGACTTGGCAATAAGCTGGGGGCTTACAACACTAAAATTCTGGGCTCGATCCCTGTGGTGGGCAGAGCGCATTTAGCACACTGCGCGACTTTGCCCTTAAAACAACCAACGACCTCTTTTTTGTGAACATCACATAAAATATTTCTTGAAGATTTATGGTCAAAATTGTGATACGATCTGTTCCTTCAATTTACACGTATAACAAAGGTTTGTTTGCGCAAACCGAGAAAGTAAATTGTTTGTTTGTTTGTAGTTATGCACAAAGCTACACAATGGGCTATCTGTGCTCTGCCCACCACGGGTATCGAAACACTGTATCTAGCGTTGTAAGTCCGCAGACATGCCGCTGTGCCACTGGGGGCAAGAGAAAATAAATTAATGAATAATGAATCTCGCGTATCTGTTTTAAAAATCTTGTTATGACTGCTGTGGTTTTATATTCTAATTAACATACTACGTTAGGCCAAGAAGGATGACTAGAAATTAATATGCACGTTTATACAATTATTAATGAATTTTAGAAAACAACTACAAATATACCCATTTACATATAGTTTGAAAAAGGCCGCTATATCTTTTGCGTGTGAACTGGAGTAGCAATTACACTAAAATCAGTTACTTAGAAGTAAAATAAAAATAAATACGTATCTCAGTTAACCTCAGCAAATTAAGTAATTTGATGGTTCTTCGTATTTTATATCATTTTCTTCACCATATGACGCAAGCTAGAAAAATATCAGAACTTTTTTAACCACAGTTGATTAATTCAAATTTAACTAATTGTGCAAAAATACGTCGTTGTTCGTGTCTACAATTTCCAACATACTTCATGTTGCAGCTTAACACTTTCATTTGTAAAAAAAAGTTCATTAAACTATTAGTTAATATCAATGGTTGTGTTTATGTAAGAAACCATCTCTGATTGGAAATTATAATATTTTCTGAACAATCATCGCATATTATGCCTCCCAGTGGCACAGCGGTATGTCTGCGGACTTACAATGCTAGAAACCAGGTTTCGATACACTTTGTGGGCAGAGCACAGATAGTCCTTTGTATATCTTTTTCATATTATATTTTGTTATTGTGTTATTCATTGGAAAGGGATATTTATTTAAAATAATATGTAGTTGCTGGGAGGATGAAAAGTATAAGAAATAAAAAAAAACTTATAATGGTCAACAAAGCAAAAACAGGTTTTGGATATAGAAAGTACTGCTGTATTTCTTATTTCAATAATTATTTTAAATATTTTAATTTTTGTTAGTTATTTTACATACTTAAGTCTTCGTGAGGTTTCTTTACCTTATCTTGACATATTTTAATGTCCCCCCGATGACTCAGGACTTATAACGCCAAACATCGGGTTTCGATACCCGTAAAGAGTAAATCACAGATAGCCCATTGTGCAGCTTTGTATTTAACAACAACCAAACCAAACTCGAAGCAAGTTGATTTAAATAATTGTAAATCATGTCAATTTTTATGAAAGTTCCACAAGAAGAGGTTGTTTACGTAAAAAATATTCAAAAATGATAATAAAACGAGAGGTTATGATGTACTAATTGTTTGGTGATGTATGCAGTTTGCTGTGTTGGTTTACTAAATGTATAAATCACCAGTGCCATTGTTATATAACTGCAACACTTATGTAACATACACTTTACTGTGTTTACTTATTGTTTCAAATTACTAGCGGAAACCTCAGAATGGAATCAATGTAATTAACTTAAATTTATTTTTTTTATATAAATGTTAGAATATCTAACATTTCTAGAGAAAATAAAAGGCTTTTATGTTATCCTTACTAATTATAATTTTGTTTACTTGTTAATTTTTGACAAAGCAGATTGTCTCTTCAATGTATTTTGTTGCTAGTTTTTCATTTGAAAATAATGGCTACTTCTAACCTGATTTAATAATGGCTACTTCTAACCTGATTTAGTAATGGCTGCTTCTAACCTGATTTTTTAATTCAAAATAAATGATTGTGAAAATGACATTTTTTTTATTTTTTTTGTAAATGAACAAATCATGTTATTATGCAGTGTGTTTTCTCTGAGCTTATGACAAAACATATTAACGTGCAGGGTTTCCAGAAATTTGTTAATACATTTACACACACACAGGTAACGAACTGTGTAAATTATCTGTGGAGTATTTTTAAATATTTTGAACTCACCTTTGTAAATTGTTAACTGCATTCCGTACGTTTATGGAATTTCATTTGTTAATTCCACATTATAAAGTTTTGCTACACGTTTTATGAAAGAATCGTTCATTCCAAACTAATTCGATGGTCCTTGGAGGTCAGGTGGAGATTTCGAAAGTAATTCTGAGTATTTATTAAAATAACGCGCAATGCTTCTGTTCTGCAATCAATTTTTACTACACGTGTCTAATGTATGGTGTATTATATGCAAACATGTCTGTACGTTTGGTAACGTACAAATATTTTTACGGTATATTGCGTCTTATCGTCTGTACTGTATGAATTGCATTATATGTAAGTGTACGTTGTATTACATTTAATCGTTTCTATTATATTCTGCATGATATCTATACGTGTTTATTCGGTGTATTAGATGTAAGCGTATCTTATGTGTGTACTTATTGTATGTAGACATACTTTTATGTTGTATCACATACATTAATGCCTAGTTTGTACTGTACTATTTACGTACGGATGTCCGTGAAAAGTCTTCGTCTCGATATAATACCAGGTAATCCACTCAATCTTTTAATGCAGTTCTTATGTTTTGAGGGAAAAGAAGCAAAATTAATTTACTTGAAGCATGTCAGGATACTGGTGTACAATGACTTTGTATAATGGTCTATCGCATGTTAATTACGTTGGTGTAAAGCACCATATGAGTTGAGAGTTTCCATTAGAATGACGCCTAGACTTTTCCATTCACTTTTCACAAATGCCAACGGTGATGGATCAAACTCTACCTTTCACTGATAATCATGGCATAAAGTTAGTTTCAACGGCGAATACCAATATATAAGCATTGCAGAATATTAATCATCTTAATATTAAGAGCCAAAGTACAAGTCAGCCCTTAAATAGATGAAGTCATGTCGTTACCTTAGCAACAGACTATTGAACAATTGACATGCACAGCAGAAAACGGAAAATGGTATTACCAGACTTCGCATTTTATCATCACTGACTGTTTAGATTTTCAGAGAGTAAACGTGCTTATATTGCTATTCTGTATCCTGACAACTAGAATTTATGAACAAAAATATGAGTGATAACATTAAATTTCTATAGTTCTATATAAAGGAGATGCAGTAAATCTAACGTGTAAAATCACCGTGACAAATAATGTACAAATACGTCAGTGGCCATGTGACGAAAAAACGTGTAATAATATGTACTTGTGGTCAAGGTAAATAAAGTGAAGATTGTAGGAGATATCGGTCACTAAAGTTTTCACCTCCTAGACTTAGGAATTAGTAGTGTTTTGTATAAAACACCACACCTGAAATGCTACACATCAACAACTTGACATGACGATGTTCTTTTACAGTTTGGACAAATTTATTGACTTTACGTTAGGTAAAAACTTTCTGCGCAATTGTTCTGAGAGATATATGGTCTGAAACAACAAACTAGTAACATCCACACCCGTTTCTTTCTGCATCCAAGTGAAAACTCATTTTAACTTGCAGCCCGAACTCGTGCACCCTGATAACACATTTGGTGTAAAACAAATGTTATCAATGTGAATGTCGTCGTTTTAACGAATGACTTCACTTTTAGAGCTAGTGAATTGCTACAAATATATAACATGTGCGGGTAAATAAAACTGTTCATTGAATTGAGGTACGTTATAATTCCAATCACATTATGTAGCAGGGATGGTCTACTAGTTGGTGTTCTCGGAAATCTGAGGGTTATCGATTCTCGGCTCGTTGCCGTTATAACGCATCCACATTTTGGGACTGTATTGCGTTATAAGAACGAAGGTCAAATCCCATGATTGGTCGGGCATGAATAGCTCGAGAATTGGCGGTGGTTACTGTTAACTATCTGTCTTCCTTCTGGTCTATCTGTTCAATCTTAAGGAAATAGTCGTTTGTGTAGCTTTGCACGAAATATTTGCAACAAACATTCAATGTAAGATCGTTTATCATATGGTTTATCGAAAAGTGAACCTCAACCTGGAACCAAACAAACATTTAAACAACAATGTAAGACCATTTATAATATGGTTTATCGAAAAGTGAACCTCAACCTGGAACCAAACAAAC
>NW_013665894.1:562224-567056 GCF_000517525.1 Limulus polyphemus
AACAATGTAAGACCATTTATAATATGGTTTATCGAAAAAGTGAACCTCAACCTGGAACCAAACAAACATTCAAACAACAATGTAAGATCGTTTATAATATGGTTTATCGAAAAGTGAACCTCAACCTGGAACCAAACAAACATTTAAACAACAATGTAAGACCATTTATAATATGGTTTATCGAAAAGTGAACCTCAACCTGGAACCAAACAAACATTCAAACAACAATGTAAGATCCTTTATAATATGGTTTATCGAAAAGTGAACCTCAAAGTCGAACTGTAAAAATTATTGCTTGGAGGGTAAAGGGATCACATGAGAAGTTTCTTAAGTAACGGATTAGAAAAGGTCATTACTGTACGAGTAACCTTTCTTAATATAGGCCTAAGAAAGACGATAACAGCTAATCCTACTGATGTTAGAGACGCAAAGTAAATTGTAAGTTAACTAAATGGTTAGCAACTTACATATTTATTACTCGTGATGTCGTGGATAGTTTGGACATCTTATATTAACATACTTTTAGAAAACTTCCATATTTTTCCTACACTCAAAATCTTTCTTGTATTTATTCGTATCAGAAAATAAAATTCTTTGAATTTTGTGTTGGAAGGAAATTATTTTATGTTTGTATAAAGTGGCTGTTAGAGAACAAATGGCTTGAAAAAGTCTTATTTCTGTTAGTCACAATATACTAAGGAGTGTTGAAATTTTAATCAAACTATGTAGATAAATGAAATTAATAGCTTACAAAATAATATGCAGTGCTGTTTATAAAGTGCTACGCACATCATGACTGTTTACTGCTACAATCAACTCTTTCACAGAATCATCGTTCATTGAAATTGGTGACATATATAAAGTTATGAATACATTTTAAACAGGTATATAAGGACAGCAATTTATGGAAAAATATAATTGTTATTTTCTTTTTCAATTTCGGTTTGGAAATGTTTTACAAAAATATTACTTTCTGGTTGTTTTCATGATATAAATATAAAAATATACAAAAGAACTACTCGGTTTACCAATAATCATATTCCACACCGAACGTTTTAAATGGAAGTATACTTTATTTCTCTCTCTTCAGTGAAATATTTCATTGAACAGGCATTCACTGAATCTTTAATAATTTCGAGTCCCCCAGTGGTTCAATGGTAAGTCTGAGATCCTATTACGGTAAAAATTGGGTTTCAATTGTGTAGCTTTGTGCTTAGTAATAAACAGAACTAAAAGTAATTTTGAAGTGAGCACGGAGAAGTAATAACACAAGCGGAAATATATTTTAAAAAATTGAACGTGTAGAAATGGGTGCACCAAAAAGTGAGGAAACAAAGTAGGAATGGGCATGGTGTAATAAAACTTTTTCAAGTTGAAACTACATGCGTATTTTCTAAAGAGAATTTCGAAGCATTTTTTTTTACTCTAAACAGATGAGGTTATTCTGAACTCAAATTTCTCAGAATGCCATAAATGCCCGTTCATAAAGCAGCGAGCATGGTTAAAAAAAGTGGATAGTTTCCATTGGTCCTGCAAATAAACTATTAGTGTGAACGTCGTGAGATAAAAAGTTGGAAGAAAAGTTGAAAATCTTGTTTTGAGCGAAAAATAACAAAAGTGTCCTCAACGTACCTTTTGTAAAAAGCTGATTTCAACTCTAGAGAACAATACTTTAACTAGATTTATTCATGAGGATAGATAAAATCATTAGCAAGAATTAATGATAACGAAAAACCCATAGCTACGTTATCAGTTCGGTCAGATAAAGCGTTTAAAAGAAAATACTTTTAAAGAGTTTTGTTAGAATCTATCATCCTTAGGGCAGAAATGGAGGCACCACAATTCTCGACCAAATATCATTTAATTTACGATAAACAATATTAGTTTGAAAACTGCTGTTACAAATCTGTAACTTCAAAGTGTAGTTTATTAAACAAAATTAACAGTATTACCGGCTGCTTTTAAAAACCATTTTAATTCAGAGTCACTTTATAAAACATAGTTAACAACCTTATGGATTACTTCGACAGACATTTTTAACTTTTAAGGTAAGTTTATTAAATATGGCTAAGAGAAAGCTAGTTTTGTGTTTTGTAGCTTCCAAGGATAAGTTGATCACACATATTTAACATCATACGCAAGAAACTACTGCTAAAAAAACAGGATAGGATAAGCATTTATTATATGAATATACAAAAATGCTGTATGACTGAATATCATACTATTTTATAGCTAAGTATATTATTTTTATATTAAATCACCACCAGAATAACTTTAAAATGCAGTTGTTGTTTTTTAAGTACATAAATCGTTTTTTTTTCTCTAGTGAATCTTCATGTATCAACATATTTCGTATGCGCGTGGTAATCATTTACTTGATATTTACATTTCCTAATTTATGTAGTAGTGGCCTGGGATTTTGTGGTATTTATAAAATGATACTGATAATTCATCTACATGTAGAATTATTGTTTTTTTTTTTAGAAACAGCAATAGTTATTTTTATATTAGTTTTTAGATATTAATACATTTTTACTTTTCCTCTCCAGTCTCCAGTTCCTTCTATTGATGAATCTCTCCCCGGAATCTTCGTCGGCGACGTGCGGTACGATCTTGAATCCTTACATTCCGACCAATTGCTGAATCGTATAAACGAATGGGATTATCCGATTTTCGAACTCCAACAGGAGGCGGGAAATTGTATTCTTAGTCAGGTATGAGTTTGCCGTGTAAAAGAAGAGTAATGTCCTTTAAAACCTCTGTAACAATACAGCAGCTCGGGAAGTAGACGTTCTTTCGCTCTCTAACGAAATTCACTGTCAATCCAGCTTTAGGCTTTTCATACTTTTAAAAAACACACAGTAAAACGTTTATGTTCTAGTAAAATTGAGCACCTGCTTAATTCCTAAGAATGATGTTTTGTAAACACAAGGCAACTGCTATGGGAGACGTTTTCTCGTAATAAATTATTCAGTTTTATGACTTAAGCCTGTACTGTACCTTTTATCCAAATCGAAATTCGATCTACTTAATGTTTTCAAACGTACGCTCTTATCCTAACAACATACGTGTGTGTTTTTGTTAAACGAACTTTTCAGTTTATACTGTTTATAAGTTTTAAGTCTATACTATATGTCTGCATATCAGATACATAAGTGGTAAATATGGAACTGAAATTATAATTGTGCCATTCGTATTTTTCATGATCTTTATAATAATTTCTTCAAGTTACTTTCCGTGTGGAGCGCTGACCTCATGTTTAACTATATATGCAAATAAAGACATAGTGCATAGAAAAAAAGTAATCATTTATGTGTGGGAAGAGAGAATCTACGGCTAATAAGAGCTAACGGCAGTTGTTGCTTTCGTTCAGATTAACTTAAAACCTAAGAAACAAAAATGTATTAAGCAAAATATTTTGAGATTTTCCAAAAATTTTAAATTAACTTATAATAAAGGCTAACAGATTTCAATGAAATGTTATGCTCTGTTAGCCGTTTTTCCAAAATCAGCAACAACTTTTGGAGTCAACTGTATTGTTGGTGTGAATGTTCTTTGTAGTAACTATGATAAAAACCTATACACTGGATAGGTGAAGTGAAGGAAAGTGTCATTGGCTACTATTAAGTTCTTCACATTATATAGCCGCACAGTAGCAGATATAATAAATAAACTTAGTATTCTGGTACTAATATAACCCAATAACACATGTTGATCAAAGTGTAGATTGAACTGGACCTCCCTTGAACTTAGACTTCGAGATTAAACAATTCTAGGAATACTAAGTTTATTTATTAACTATTGGAATGTTTAAATGTAACATTATTATTATCAAACCGTGTATAATTTTCGTAATAAGAAAACAAAAAACATCTACACTAACACAAAATAATGGTAAAATTAAACGGAACTGTCTTGAGCCCTCTCAGTCTGAGATAACTATCCAGACAAACAAGACGAAATTATAGGGGGTGTTCGATCATGTTGTACCATGTTTAGTTTTCTGTTTCAGGGTTTTCAACTTATAACACTTAATTTTACAAAATGGTTCATTCGGACATCCTATTTCTTTTGCTTGGTGTTATACTTTTCTGAGAGAATGTCTGACATTGAAAGGTCTGTAAAGGTCAAAAGACAAGCGTTAAATCATAAAACTAACCTTTTTTTTGTGGAATATATTTTCTGGGAATTTCTCATTATTTCACACACCCTAACCCTTATTACAGTAGAGCGTTTTGAAATGATTTGCATGAAATTCACACCCTACCCATTATTACAGAATAGTATTTTCAAAATGCCTTCCGTAAATTTCCACATCCTACCCCTTATTACAGTGTAGCATTCCCTAATGAATTGCATGAACTTTCACACTTTAGCTCTTATTGCAGTATAGAATTCTCTAATAACTAGCCTTTATTACAGTATAGCGTTTTCAAATGCTTTCCGTGAATTATCACATCCTACCCCTTATTATATTATAGTGTTTTCTAATGATTTCCATGAATCTTACACCCAAGCCCTTATTAGAATCGAATGACGTCATGAACTCTCACACCCTAGCCCTTTATATCAATGAAATGAAAGATTAACTGTTAGTGAAAATAATATATATAAAATCAAAATACTAGTTGTTCTTTTCTAAACAGTAGTCTTTTCATTTCTTATATATTATTTAATGCAGTTTTTTTTTCAGGCTTATGGTAGACCAGGAAAGCGGGAGTTATTTTATTAGGTCGTCAAAAGATTATTGTCGCATTTTTTTAGATGAAAAAACCCGAACAACTTATATATCCAAACAAAACATTTATTAAATGAAATAGTCTCCATTCTTA
>NW_013665894.1:568003-575277 GCF_000517525.1 Limulus polyphemus
AATTAGTTAGCATAAATCAGTTAAATGACGAAAAATTAGGTGTCTATTTAATTGTGACCACTCAGTGTATATGCAATTATCTTTTGTCATTCCATGTGTTATTTTAATAAGGAAAATTGTGTTGCGTTTGTTTTTAAACAAAGGAGACTCGCTGCAATGCATTGCTGACAGAATTCTTTGGGTTTCGATACAATGAGTCCATCCAGCACAATAGAGCTCTCATGTTCGCTAAGTAGTCGCGGGGATTTCTTCCGCTGAATGCCACTGTTCCTTGTCATTTTTCTGAGCGCAAGAAAAGACTGCTACCGAAGTGAGCACTTTTTGACATTTGTCACTTGTATAAGAAATACCAAAGGGGAGATATTCAATTCTGTTTATAAAATCATGCATGTATATAGTACCGACATGAAAATATAAATATATATAAACCGAACAATAGCAAGTATATACTCAAAGACGTTCCTCTTTTATGCATTTGTTTTTTTTTTTTTTGTTCGTACTTCTTTCTTTAAGACGGAAGAAGTGCCGATATTTTTCGTGAAATTCTCTCATAAAAAGAAAAAATTTTGTTCTTAATAAGTTTTTTCTTTCTTGGATTAACCGTTCAGCACATATGAAGACTGACGGATCGATGTTGATATCGATATGAAATTTTAGGAATTGGAAAAAAATTAATAACTCCTGTAATGTACTCTTGATAAGAAGCATTTTGATAAATATATGCATTCTCTTCTACGATTAGCTGTTCAGGAGATGCAGAACGTGACAGATAGAGAGACATGTGACTATTATATATATAGATAGATAGATTGGGACGTGGAGTGGCCTAGTGGTTAGTGCTTTGGACTCTTATTGGAAAGTTTGCGAATTCGAAGCTTGCCTGCTACTTGTTGCCGTTTCCTTGGGCAAGAAATTTGCCCCAGTTGCTTTACGATATCCAGTGGGTAGCTGGGAATTAACATGCAATGCAGGTGACCGTTTTCAGCCGCTTGTGCCACAGGAAACCATAGTTAAGCATCAACCTTGTGTGTTTTTCAATCGTAAAACAATTAATTTATTCACTTTAAAATATATTAATTTATTACCCGTAGTGGATTTGCAACATTTCGAGCTGAAATGATCATAACTTTCTAATTGTTTGAAATTATTGTTTCAGAGTTCTAGGGCAGTGTTTGTTCACTATACTGGAAGCTTTGACGCATCATGGAAACAGACTGGGCCGGACATATTCTAGTACAAAGGTTCTCAAACGAAGGGTCTCGGTTCCCCGGGGCCGCAGGAAAGTGTCAGAGGAGCTGGAGCAAATTCGTAAACTACACAATGCTGTAAAAATTCTTCATTGGGTAGGGGCCTCAGTCAGGATGCGGAATTTTCTGGGAGCTTTGTGTACAGAATGTCTGGGAACCTCATTTCTAGTTGGTCTGTCGTGCTGCGGATCTTAAGGTCTAAAATTCGAGCCCGCAACATGCTGCTGAATATGCTATGCATTTTCTACTGTGGGAGCCTTATAACTGTGGCATCCTATCCCGCTATTCGGTTAAGATGATGCACTAGTTGTTCTCTCTCTGGTCAGCGATTCTAAATTAAGGACGGTTATGCCTGAATCTTTTATTCCGTGTGTCACCACATAGGCACCGTTTAGGTTGCAAATACCGTATGAAAGAGAACACATCATATGCAAAACTACGTATCATTAGAAGCTCGTTACATAACATGGCAGAACCAGCAGTATTTAGATATATCAGACTGAATAATAAAACACTTGCAAACATCTCGTGAAAGCTCCAGATAATTTATATAGTGGACAGGATACTTAGATTATATATAATTTATATATAGCGGACAGGATACTTACATTAACTACAATTTACATATAATGGACAGGATACTTAGATTATATATAATTTATATACAGTGGGCCGGATACTTACATTATGTATAATTTATATATAATGGACAGGATACTTAGATTATATATAATTTATATACAGTGGGCCGGATACTTACATTATGTATAATTTATATATAATGGACAGGATACTTACATTATGTAAATTTATATATAATGTACAGGATACTTAGATTATATATAATTTATATACAGTGGGCCGGATACTTACATTATGTATAATTTATATACAGTGGATAGGATACTTCGATTATATATAATTTATATACAGTTGACAGGATACTTCGATTGTATATAATTTATATATAGTAGACATGATACCTAGATTATATATAATTTATATATATCAGACAGGATACTTACATTAACTATAATTTATATATAATGGATAGGATACTTAGATTATATATAATTTATATACAGTGGGCCGGATGCTTCGATTATATATAGTTTATATATAGTAGACAGGATACCTATGTACCATATCCAAACAGGACGTTGGTAACCATGGTCTTCTACAGATCTCCCTCTATGTACCATATCCAAACAGGACTTTGGTAACCATTTTTTCCACAGTTCTCTCTCTATGTACCATATCCAAATAGGACGTTGGTAACCATGGTCTTCCAAAGATTTCTCTCTATGTACCATATCCAAACGGGACGTTGGTAACCATGGTTTTCCACAGATCTCTCTCTATGTACCATATTCAAACAGGACATTGGTAACCATGGTCTTCCATAGATCTCTCTCTATGTACCATATCCAAACAGGACGTTGGTAACCATGGTCTTCCATAGATCTCTCTCTATGTACCATATCCAAACAGGACGTTGGTAACCATGGTTTTCCACAGATCTCTCTCTATGTACCATATCCAATCATATCGTCCACGGTATTTTCTTCCTTCAATTTTTCCACTTACAATCAAACTTTCAGTTTCTTCTTTCCTCATAACGTGCCCGAAAGTTCCAATTGTCTTTTTGTGATGTTAGTCAGCAGCTTCCTCCTGCAATCTGGTCTTGACAGAATATCTTCATTTACTCAATTGCTTCAATTCTCTTTTTCATACTTTCCAATATTCTGATACATACGTGAGAATTGGTATAACATAACAATCCAAACTCTTAACTTCGTCCTCATAGAAATTTTTCTATTACTGTTATCATTACTAGCAAAAAATACCCGCGCTTCGCTTCGGGGTTCAAAGGCCCCCTCATGATTCACAGAGACCTCAAAGTAACATTTGAGCTCCTCCAAATATCCACAGTCAGTTTTATAGGTACTCCAAATGGGCCCCTACCCGAAAAAAAAAGTTAGGACACCCACCTGTAGTAGCGGGGCACGTGTTTGAAATTGGTACCGCTAGCTTGTGAGTGAGAATATGAACATAGTTTCCAAAATGACACGTCGTGATCAAGAGAGGGCCAGGAGCATACACTCCGATGCCAGATTTGAGTTCAGTGACCCTGAAAATCTACTTCTACACCACATTACACCCGGGGAGACCTTCTGGATGCATTTTATCCTCGCTTGGTGTCCCTTTTACGCCATACAAATAAAGCACATCTTGTCTGGTTGCCAAGTTTGATCCAAAACTGTGGAAAGAAACAAACAAATTCATACATATCGTGAATTAATATGGGACTTCCTATTTAGCCATATTATTATAGAGTAAAGAAGAATCGTGTTAACTCAATCTATATTAACATGTGTAAGATATAAAAATGTTAACTCAATTCGTACTACTTGTAAAAACTATTGTTAACTCGTGTTGTACTACGTGTAAACATGAAGGAATCCACAATAGCCGCGGCGCTTGAAATTCGTTTAGGCAGGATTAGAGTAAATTTATCTGTGAGACCTTAGGCGTGGTCAAATATATCAATCGAAAGGGTTTGACTTCCTGAGTCAAAAACTGGAATTAGATCTCAAATTGGTCTAGAGATGACCCAGCTATGAGCTAAAAGTTTGTACTTGAAAAAAGGACAACTCAGAACCGTTCTATGAACCACTGTGCCGCGGCTAAAAATAATGTTAATTCGTTTGGTTTTTCTATCGAAACAAAAAGATATCTTTCGAAAACTTTGTTCATTAACAGTGGAGAATTTACTTTGAATACCTTTTTTCGTAATAATGCATTTACCTTTACAGTTGACCTATAATATTAGCGAACATTTACATACACAGGATACAAAGCATTAAGTATATTAGTGCTTCCGAAATATTACGTCAAAGTATGTTAAAAATAAAATTCTTAGAACCTACTTTCCTGACTATATTACTGCATTGTTTTTTATAAGTTGATAAGCTTTTAACTAGTAACTGAAAAGCTGATAAAAAATACTTATTACTAATAGCCATATTTAATCACCGTTTAGATCACAATTCCATGCATGCAGCTGATGTATTACATGGCGTCTACTACCTCACCTCGCAGCCTGTTCCTGGTTTCGTACAAATTCCATCAGAATCTACAGATTCTCCCTTACACAAAACATTAAGTAAGTATATTTCTTTCGGGATAACATGCTATATTTTGTCTTTCTCGTGCGAGTGCAAACTCACGAGTTTGCAGATCGCCCATGTTGTAAGTTATTAATTATCTTTCTTATAAAAGAAATAAAACAAGCTTATTTAAGTACTGTCTTTTTAAATATTATATGATATATATATATATATATATATATATTTACGAAGTGTTTCTTTGGATGTTATACTTAAGTTTGAAAAATTAAGTAGGCAAAATAAAACAGACATAATATCTGCCGGTTTTACCTATTTTCACTGCATGAAGTGGCAAATTCTCTGGAATTAGTTGTGATGGTCTTGCATAGGTAGTCTCGAGTAATCTGGTATGTCAATAGGATTTGAACCCGATACTGTGGTGGAGGTAAAGGTGATGCTGAGGACATTCTGAGATGGTTATATTGGATGTTTCTGGTAGTGCCGATACTGATAGTTATGCTTGTTTCTGTGAATTGGCAGTTTTTTTTTATCAGGTTCAAGTCAGTCAGTTCTGATAACTTTCTACTTTTCTCTTTGTTCCACCAAGATACGTCACTAAGGTTCATCTCTGGATACTGTTCCTATGCTCCCTACCATTGAGTTTTTACCATTGATTATTAAACAACTCTTTCAGTTACTTCAGCACATTTTATGGCATAGACATATGATGTGGTAACCACTAAACATAAGTTGATTGTAAAAATATGGCCCTAAGAACCAAGTAATTTCTCTCCTCTGGGTGTCCTAGTCAGTGAATGAACTCCAATCTATCATTCGATTCACCACTTGAGCTATACCAGTTTCGTGGAATTCCATCCCTCATCAGTAACCCTAAACAAAGGCAAATCGAAAGAACAAGGCTAGCTTGTTTGCTTCAAAAATCGGAAAAATAAATTGATAACATAAATGACCCATATTCTTCATTTCTTATAAAATATAGGCTCACTGTAGTAAGTGGAAGACATACATCACCATACATACAGAATTCCCTGTAGTTTTTTTTAAGGTTCTTCTGTTTTCATTTCTCCCTATCTACACTTTGTCTCTTTGCTTTTGCTATGTCATAAGAGGTGTAGATGTTTTTCTCTTGCTCAAAAAACTTGAAGACAGACCAGCTAAAGATGCTTTTTAATATCAAAACTTCACAACTTATGATGAAACTATAGTAATAAAGCCAGACCAGCAGCTTTTCTTTCAGCATTGTATAACCCACACCGAAGTCATATATAGTCAGTCTTCCCAACATAGAATGATCCAGTTTCTTCCAACAACTGTCTCATTTTATCTTCTTATTTATAGGAATTTAGGTATGAGTAATAATTAAACCTTTGAATCCATCTTATATTCGAAGCTAAGATACTTCCATTTTCCGCTTCACCACTCGGAGGCCCAGCCACAGATCTGATTTAAAGATAGCTCCAGTGTCTATTTTCAGGTCAAAGTCAATAGTTACACGAAATCTCTTTTCACTAGAAGTTCATTTACGTCTAAAAATCGCATCAAATATTTTCGATTTTTATCCTTTCAATTGACATCAAAACAATGCTTTTCATTATCTGAATATCAACAAATTTGAATTATTATCAACTAATTAGCCGTTATTTTGATACTAAACTTTGCAAAATCATTTAGTTAGCCTTGTGTCTTGTGATATACATCAGTGTATGTGGTAATGTAAAACAAAGTAGTACTCTGTGACATTTGTATAACTTTTTTTATTTTTTTGAAGGATCAACAAAAAATAGATATCTGTATAGTTTTAAATAATTCAAAGAAAAAGTGTATGTTTCATAACATAGTTCTACACTAAAATGAACTGCAAAAGTCTGTTCCAGACGTGATGGCGCTGAATAGAAAGGTTACAAGCTTGTAAGCTGTGTAGATGTTCACTCCCATAGCTTATGTTGATTAGTAAAGAAAAAAGTTTAGACTCCTACCGTTTTAGTTATGGAATGTAACTGTTTTGACCATTAAGTAATTGTTTGTACCGACATAGGATGATAGACATTCGATAAAACATTTACACATATATATGAAAAATAAAACAATATCGTCCATTGAAAAACTCAGGTAAAATAAAGGAACACAGAATGTTGATTTTGATTTTTTTCAGAAAAAGGTTTACAACCATGTAATTATGGTTCCTTGGACGCTTAACATATAATAAGGTATTAGTGTATAAAACCTGTTTGACAAGGAACTAACTATATCACTAAATTGTCATTATTCCATACTAATGCTGATTTAAGAAACTTTTTACTGAATGTCAATAGCTATTTCGAAACACAGAGGTACAAATACAATAGACAAAGAAGCTATGAAGATTTAAAAATTAAAAGAAAGATTGGAAAAACAAATAATGCTCTATAGAAACGCTCTCGAAAAATCCCATATTAAAGAATTAGAATTATTTTTATTTTGTAACTTCTATCATGCAAACTAACTTAGGGAAACGAGATTTCTGTTTACTTAAGCTTTATGACTGGTTAAAGATACAAAAATTGAAGTCTCAAAAATATTATAGTCCGTTCTAAATTATATTATATTGTTCCACAAAATTGCTACTACTTTTGCAATAAAATGGCTACAAATTCCTGAAAACTTTCGCTTTTTTTCTGATAAAGTGGCTATAACAGGTTACTGGAATAAATACCCATTAATGTGTTCAAATTCGATGATAAGGACCCAACTTTGAGACTAATAATGGCTGGAGACGGCTTGAATGGGTAATGAAGAAAAACTTTAATATAAGTTTAACATAACAGCAAATGTACAACGTTTCGACAAGGTTTTTTCTTATTCGGGAAAAAAACCTTTTGAAAAGGTTTTCCTTTTTTGTTTTTTTTAAATTTTTTTT
>NW_013665894.1:576085-591738 GCF_000517525.1 Limulus polyphemus
AAAAAAAATTTAAAAAAAACAAAAAAGGAAAACCTTTTCAAAAGGTTTTTTTCCCGAATAAGAAAAAACCTTTGTCGAAACGTTGTACATTTGCTGTTATGTTAAACTTATATTAAAGTTTTTCTTCGTTACCCATTCATGCCGTCTCCAGCCATTATTACCCATTAATGTGTGTTTCTTACAGTGCTAGCCTTCAGTCTGTAAAAAAATGGTACACAATGGCAAATTAAGCGGAATGTGAAAAAAAAAATATGCCGTTAACGCGACTTTTATCATAAATCTTAGGCCTACTGGTACCTTAAGGAAAGGTTTTTAACGATATTAAATCTTCTGTTTGCCCACAAAAAATCCATCTCATTTCGTAACGCTCCAACCATCCAAAGCATTCCATCTACGATATGAATATCTAATCGGGTTTTAAATGTAAAGTGGATATTGAGATCAATGAAGCGTACTGGATTTCATTTTGAATAGAGTGTATCTGTCTAGCTTTAAAATTCATTCTGACATCATTGATCTTCAACTTTTAATAGCTTTTCTGCCAATAACCAGTCAGTTTTTTTCTCCATTTACTAATTACTACTACCTACTTTTGTCTTATTTCTACGTAAAAAGTTTTCTTTTATATTCTTTTTTAATCTTTAGTTCTTGATTTTTGTTTTTTATCCATCTGTTTCTTATAATAAAAGAATGACGTACTGCGACTGAAAACGTTCTTGGGGTTATCTTTATGTCTGACTTTGTTTTTTAACGAAAGGTATTAACTAAACTGATTCTTTTTTTCTCTCTTCCTTGTCTATCGCGTTCTTCATTGGGGCTATATCTATTTTGAGGTTTTATTGGTGTCTCTGTTTTTTTCTGATTCATCCTCCTCCATCCATTTTCTCTTCAATCTCTCCTTCCAAGGGTTCCTCAATTCCATGGTTTGATATCTTTATCTCAAAGTAACCAGTTTAGTTACTTCCTTACTAACTCTTTGTTTGAGATTATCAACATAAAAATCTCCTGTGGGGGTTTGTTTATTTTGAAGTTAAGCACAAAACTGCACAGTGGGCTATCTGTGCTCTGCCCACCACGGGTATCGAAAACCGGGTTCTAGCGTTGTAAGTCCGCAGATATACCGCTGTTTACTCCTGATATTTAGTTATGAAAGCAATGAAATTATTCTTGAGAACACTTTTATGATAAATTTAGAAAACTGATTTAAATTTATAATCCAACATCATTTTATTTTTCATTCTGACATCATAAAGTTTGAAACAAATGAATTGACTGACGCTCATTTGACTAACTCCCTCAGAATCAAAATGTCTCCCCAATAATTCCTTTCTGTCTGCACAGACTCTACTGTTATATTACACAAAAACTGATTTAGCAAATTAAATTACGCAAATTAAATATAAATTATTTTGTTCTTCATCGGTGAACTTAATATTAGTCTTCTGACTGTTTAAGAAGTGAAGCGATGATTGTACACTAGTCTTCTTTATAAAACAACAGAAGTATCATCAACATATCTGTATCCGCGGGCATTACTTCTAATAATTTTGTTCGTGATAACTTAAAGATAAGTTAGTTAGTCCAGAGACTAATCTTATACAACTGGCAACACCATTGATTTTATCAATGAATGGTAACTGGTGGCAAATTGCAGACGTTTGATGAAAACAAATATTCGTTAATCCGCTGGTACATTCAAATTCGTTAAATACTAAACTGAACCTTACATGCACTACTTCGTCAACAAAAGTATTCATATAATGCGATTCAACTTATAATTTAGCACTTTAAGCTGTGGGTACGTTATAAGAGTGACAGTCAATTCTTAAGCGTACGTGGTAGACTGTTTCTGATTAGCTTCTCTCCCTGTGGTCAGTAGTTCAGAGACAGTGGCGGTGGCAGATAGCCTTACTAGCTTTGCCTCAAATACGATACAGTGTATAGCATAAAAATGATATTAAAAATTTTAAATATTTATATGATATTTTGAAAGTTAAATTCTATATCCTTCCGTAAACTGTATTAATTTCTAAGTTCAGTTTTTAGAAAAATTCACCTGAGCTTAATGTTAATAATTGCTATTTTTAACATCACAATTATAATCCTGAAACTATGAAGTGCATTGTTACATTTTTACCTTCTCTTGCTTCCCAAAAGTCTAGATTTGAAGTCATTTTTCTGTAATTTTAACTAAGATTTTCAAAGTTTTTAAACAGATGTTAATACTACTTTTACATTTCTTTCTAATACTTGCTGATAGTGGCGTATATTCAGCAAATTTTAATTTACGAAGAAAATTTATACCTCATAGTATAAAGTCCATCATAGGGCAAAGTTAACTTCCAAGGTGAAAGATTAAAATATTAAACATAGTTTTGTTAAAACTTAAGACTGATACCGAAAAGCAGAGACGTATTAAACATTCTTTAGTCGATAGATCACAAATCTTAATTGATTTTTTCTTTAACTGTTGTCAACCAAATTTTATTAAACCTGTCGTTATATAAATTTCGCGCTATGTACGAAAAATTAAACCACCGTAAGAGAAATTACAAGAGAAACGTTAAATACATCGCATACATATACATATATATATATATATATATAAACCAAAACCAAACATATTAAGAGTAAATCTCTAATCTATGACTGTCACTCACAACAAATTTCAAAATTATAATGTTTATCCAGACAAATCCAAATAGAATAAATTCATTATCGCTCTAGTAACACACTAACAAAAAATCAAAAAATATAATATTTAAAAAAATTATAAATACTATAATTTTTAATTAAAATGTCTGGATAATAGCCCCCAAAAGCGTTGGGGATATCTCGTCTACCAGACATAATCGGATCAAGTAATGTTTGCTTTTAACTCGCAAGTATTAAAACTTACAACCACTCACATTCGCAGCCGTTTGTAGGTATGAAACGATTAAAAATTGTAAAATCACCATAGTATAAATCATTTTGTTGTTAGAACCATCCTTAATTTCTACATTTACAAAACTCCTAATCTCCACCTATAGACAATTATTACATGATGACAAGAACTGTATAACTCTTAGTTCAATAATAATTGAGCACACACTCTTCTCCCATAAATATGTATATATATATATATCAAAATATCTTGATTTAAATACATTTAAGGAACCAGTTTAACACATTAAATCACTCTGTAGACAAAAATTACAAGAAACATTTTCTACCACGTATAATAACAAATGACAAAATGTTTAAATTATTCCTACAGATTCAATATATTCGCATATTAAGCTATTCTGACAACTTTCGACCAATTAAAATGGTCAAACTGTTCAACCAACTTATCTATATCTATATATATATATATAAAGAGCAAGAATATGTGTGTCTGTCTGTTTATCTGTCCGTTTTCTAGCTACTCCTAGGTCGCTGGGCCAGTCTGAACCAAATTTTGTGTGATGATAGTTTGAAACAAGGGACATGTTATTGGGAGTTCACAACCCGTCCGCCCCTATTAATGCTGTTACTGAGCATTTATGCTAATTTGAAGTAAATCAACGTTAACAACATTTATAGATAGCGCCACGTCCTTGCATTAAAAACACAAAAAAAGTACTTTATTAAATTTTCTATAACACAAGATACAGTGTGAGGGAAGGGCACACAATCGTCTTAAACATCTCAGAGAGTGCGCTAGGAATACAATGGGAAAAGGCAGCAATTATTGCAATAATATATTAACTCCGATGAAGTTTCTACATAAACAACAACAATAAGGCTGATATGAAGAACCGATTATTGAGATACACCAACATCCTATCTTGACCCATGACTTTTCAACTGCGACCAATGACCTTCAATTAATTAATCACGTGAAACACTGTGGAAGGACAGTAAGAGCTGGATGTTGAAAGCAGGTAACAGAAAGCACACTACTTTGGCCGCTACCTCTTCCAACGAAGTCACCCTGACCATCACTCAGTGTATACCATGTTTTAAGTATATACATATTGAGTTCTTAAAGCTTATACAAAACTTTTGGTGAGGTAATAATGAATACTGTGATAATATGTTATAAATATATTGTGTGAAAGTTAGGATTTTTGTGTTATTTATCATAGTATTCACCCCCCACATTTTTTTAAGTTCATAACCCGGACAAAGGACGGGTACTTCAGCTTGTAGTATTAATAAGTTAAATATCATAAATATTGCATGTTCAAAAGAAGTTAATAGTAGACCGTTCGTACCCATTTGAGGGCTTAGGAGTTGGATAACAAAGTTACAGCCAATCTCTTAACGTGGGTGGTAGGTAGCAAGACGCTGCTAACTAGCTACCTTCCTTCAAGTTAGGCCCCCAGTGGCACAACGGTATGACTGCGGGCTTATACCGCTAGAAACCTGGTTTCGATACCAGTGGTGGGCAAATCACAGATCGCCCTTTGTGTAGCTTTGTGCTTAATAACAAACAACAACAACATTCAAGTTAGTAATTCAAAATTATAGACTATGGCAGATAGTTTTAGTGGCTTTGTCATAAATACAAATACATATTTACATCACGTTTCTTGAATTTGACACCAAACTGTTTCATTTTATTTTCAATAGTAAAACTATGGTCAAATTGACGGTGTAGTGACGAACTCAGTATTAGTCCCTAGCTTAGCTCGTTTATTCTTAAGTTGTTGTGAACAAAACTATCTAATGGAGTGTCCGAAAAAACTAAACTTGTTTTATATCGCAAATATTTTGATTATGCTTCAGTTATTTTTAAACTAACTTACAATTTGTTCTTGATTCATTAAATACTAAGTAGCCTAGAAATAAATGTTACTGTTGATTAACAAACAGATTCCTGTTTACCTTTTATAAACTTTTATATGAAAAGATCGAGTAATTCATTTTCTCTCTTTACTTATCATACCATAATACTACCTCTGATGGGTAATATTTTCATTTTAATAGCTTGGAACTTTTAGTTTTGAGGAAATTAGATAGTATTTTAGTATTTTTAAGTTAGCTAATGATTTTCGTTGTTTCCATCATAACTTTAAAAATATCAAAATCAAAACAATCCCTTTCCTATTTTTATTATTATTAATGTTGTTAACAATTATATGTATAAACTCTACATCCCGAAGTCATACAGTTTGAGGTGTCCAAATGATTCATTTTTGTTTTTATTGCCATCAGGTGACCTCGAGTACGCATCATTAGATATTTTTGCTTCAAAGACATTACTTCTATATTCAATAGTTATGCGCTCCATAGCAGTTGTTTTTTTTTGTGTGTAGATGAGGCTACTTGAAATGGACAATTTGTTCTTTTCCTACAATAAAAGAAAATCTTAAACCCGGTGAAGTTAATTTGTCTCACACCTATCAACCTTAAGGACTGTGTAGAACCTCTGATATCAGGACTTTCATTATTAAATACATTTTGCTAATTTGACTCCAAACTCTTAACTAGATGTTAATAAGACTGCTCTTCAATTTCTTTCAGTTCGTAATATAAACAGAAACAACCAAAATGTAACTGTTAGCGTTAATGATATTACTTTGTCAATGGTGTTCTACTGGAGTCATTCAGCTAGGTATTGCTTCCTTGCTTCGAAGTACTCTTGAATTATCTTGCATACACAGTACAGCGCTAATACAATATTGTCGTGTTATATTTAAAACTGGAGCAGTAAAACCAGTTTTAAAAACAAATTCCTTGAATAATTTCTCACGACAGTCATTATCGATATTATGGTCACTTTTTTCTTGTTGTTGTTGTTGTTGTTGTGGGCTAGTGTTTATCAATGATCCTCCGAAAGAATTCCTACATCAAAGAAATAATATTTAGTTTCATATATTTAGTTGAACACACTTCAGTCATGTATCACTTCTAATCCAAGTTGAAATCTCCCTTCTCCATAACTGAACAGTGCCTTATGTTTAATTAACGTATCTAATTATAGCTTTCAGTAATGGATCCCATTTTTTTGCTTTCACCTCCATTGATATACTAAGCCTACGTTCTGCTCGTAATTTATTATGTCTTTATACGCCAAAAGATTATTCATTTATCAGAATAAACTCACTTTTCTTAGTCAAAGTGGTAATTTTTAGATAAATTTAGAATTATCATCTAGCAAGTGTTCGTAATTCCGCCAAAAGAAAATTGTCTCACAATATTTCCGGATGTGGACACACTAAACTATTTTTTGCTGATCAGCTAGAACTAGGTTTACCAAGAATGGATATTCTACAGAGAACATCACATATCACTACTAAACCAGTCGACTGTCTTCACTTAGGTCATGAAGCTTTCAACTGGAGTTTGTTTCCAATGGCTTAATTTTTTTAATCGCGTGATCAAATATTTACCCAGTTTCTTCTTCGGGCCCTCCAGAGATACAGCGGTAAGCCTGCGGACGTGTAACGCTAAACATCGGTTTTCGATACACATTGCGGGCACAACACGGATAGCCCATTGCGTAGCTTTGTGCTTAGATACAAAGAAACAAACAAATCTCTCTTCGGTTTTGGAATAATAGGGTCCAGACTTTACACTGAGAAGAAAAACTGACTACATTGGCTATATATAGACTAGACATATCCTATTTATTAATGGCATCGTGTTGAGGATCCATTGTAAGGAAGACTGTGCTGCCAAAGTTACAAATCCGTTTTTGTAATTAGGAAGTTTACCCTTTCCTAATGCAATGTAATTGGTAGCTGAGTGCACAATATTTTATCAAATGACTGGATCCTATGCTCTAAAACTGTAATATAGTGTTCCTTGAGCAGCCGCTCCCCCTACCCCTCAAATTAAAAAAAAAACTCAGGTTAATCTTCCATATGCTTATATAAATACTTTCGCATCTATCCTAGTCAGATATCTAACCCTTCCACCATAAGTAAAAGGGATCGTTGACCACAGACTGCTATAGAGAACAGTATTCAGTCTTGGAGGTATCTTTTGGGGTCATCTTTGAATGCAATGTTTAGTCAAGAACGTTAAGTGAGTATCGCCAATTTCATTTTAAATAATTAAAATTTCCATCAAGCCACCGTTCTGTAAATTCGTTTGGCACTATGGTATGGAGCACACTCATACTGCCTATACGATAAGCCAGACAGCTGTAACTTGTGAAACTGCCTGTTTATAGCTCTTTTAGGGGTGAGTTTTTCAATAATAAATCTCCAATGGGTACCGGAAGTATCTGCTCCAAAAAGTTATTCCATTCTACAAGTAGAAATTTTGTCAAACGAGCACTTTAAAGTCAAATCCACCATCTTAGAAAACTAGAGCTCTTCATTTCTAGGTTTTACTTTTAATTAATTCATTAACTGCTGTCAGGTAATCCTCCAAAAACTCCCTTTCTGTATAACACAGAGTGCAAAAAAAAAAACTTTTTAAGAAAAAAAAAGCATATTCCAGCAAGAAAGGTCATCATTATTGAGCTAAAGGACAAATAAAAGTTACAAATAAAAGTTAAAAAGCACAAAATACTTATCTCTATGTAGTTCATAGTGGCACCAAGAAAAATATGGTTTAGTCATAGTTTGGAATGTTCTGAAGTACTACTTCTTGCAAAAGAATACATAAAAAAATCTTATGTAGTTTTTCAAGAAACGTAAGACAAAGAAGAAACGCTCTTTACTTCATCAGAGCAAACAGGAATAGTCACAATGACAAATATAGTAACAAAATATCAGACTCACAATATTCTTGCTCAGAAACACTAAAGAGCATTTAATTTCACATAAAACATCCTCTAAATATGGCTTTTTCAATAAAAAATACGATATTTTTTTATTAATTTAGGCTGTATACGTACTGTAAAACCAGAAAATTACATGCATTCTTAATATTTTTCCTAATGTACATCTGCCATGCAGTAAGTGGTTATTTCTTCACTCTGTTGCCAAGATTGTTAAGTTTTGGACATAATTCACCTTAAATCACTGGAACAACCGCAACTTTTAGAAATACCCATAATTATCCAGCCTTCTAAACTAGCATCAACTAAGACTTAGTTAAGTTCAAGCAAAAATACAGGGTTTCCCAAAAGCACTTGTACAGAAGAAATGTAAGATTTCTACAATTTTTAAGGAGTTAGTGTGCAGGTCTGTAATCCGAGGTTCTTCATGCTCCGTTAACACCAAATAGAATCGTGTTCTGCACTTCTGGGGCCGTGAGTGCATATTGCATAAGTGTAATGTAAACATTATTTGATTATAATTGTTATCATGTATTTTAATTACTATCGATAAGCATGGCAACACCCACTTTGAGGTTGCATTGTGCCAAAAACCACCATGTGTTGTAATGTTATCCCACCCATTCCTACCTTGTTTGCTTGCTTTTTGGTGCTCCCATTTCTACTTCTTAATTTTATTATTTAAATGTTTTTACACTTGTCTCATAGTTTTTTTGGTACTAAGTCTCGAGAGTGACTGGACTTTAGACTTATCCTTCTCGTAGCTTTCCTTAGAGCTATTTCTCTAAGATTTCCTTGCTGTTGTTGAGATCTTTGCAACAGTTATTCTTCTTTCTAGTTCCGGTGGCAGCCTTTTCTTTGGCTAGATTAATGGCTAAGGCTTGTTTCGCATATTCAGCGTTACTGTTTCTTACCTTATTTCTATTCTTGAAGTAATGCTTTCTTCGTTGGTACAAAGACTTTTCAAGGTTATCAATACAAGATTTTAGTTATAACATAGATCTAGAGAATCTACATAGTCCACGTTTTCTTATCTAGCTGATACAGCTGCAGGCTGACCATTATCGCAGACGTATAAGCAATCGTGCACCCACACGTAATATGAGAGTGGGTTTGTACTTGGCAACTCACAGAGCATGCTCATAATCATAGAATATGGCTACTAATGCATTCTTAACTCGTTAGTAGTGTTTTAAAAAAGGCTATTGTTATTACCAAGGTTATGAGGACAACTAAGAAAAACGCTTTTAGCCAATGTAGCGTAATTCAGTCATGTGCACTTAGATTTATATAAGGTGAAAACAGGAGAGCTATGCCTTTCCAACAACGTTAGTCAGTCAGTCAGATAGTCAGATTAACAAATGTGTGTTTTTATGAAATTCTTGTTTTTACTCTACCGACTCTCTCAAATGCTTAGGTGGCTTGTTACTGTGCAGTTGGTTTGTTTACTACTCAACATTATGTATAAAGTGCTTATAAAGTTGGTTTACACGCTGTTTGCAGTGTGTTTGAGATTTAAATTTGTATTAAACATATTGAACATCTAGCCCATTCCTACTATAAGTACTATCGTAATTATAATAACTGATTTACAGTGTAAATACTAATGAGGCCTGTATTTGTAAGGCTTAAGCTATAAAAGGTGTTTTATGAACAGAGTGAGGATTAGAAATGGTAAGTTATGATATGAAATATGAGTTGTTTCTTATATACTAAAAGATACAGAGTCTGGTGGTTGAACACAGTTTCAAAGTTACTAGTTTTTAACTGGAGTAGGCTTAAGTATGAATTAATTTAAAATCGCGATTAATTCAAAAGAACAGATTATGTTTCTAATACGTGAAAAAAACACGAACTTTGGGAAATCGTTGCGTTCGATCGAAGAATTGGTAATGTAAACGTGCACAAAACTGCCTTTATATTACAAATAACTTCCAAGGCTATGGTTCTCAGTTGAGTACACCATGACAAATGGCGTCTTATAATCTATATCACTGTATAATCAAACGAGCAAAAATAAAATACAAAGTCTGGGCTGTCATACATCGTTTATTTCTACACGCAATTCCAAAAATCGCGAATTTAAAGATAACAATATTTCAGCTTGCTTCCAGAAGTTATTATCTAATTAATTTTCTTTCGTATGGTCACGTTGCTGCCAATTTTTTTATGCCTTTATATTTTTCGTAGAAAATCCCATTGATTGTGGAACGTCTAATCACAGACACTGTTTTGTAGCAGATGACACTTATGGCATAGTTGGAGCTAATTTTCCGGCACTGGAGTTGATGGCGCTTTACACAGCAGCTGCCATGCACGATTATGATCACCCAGGCAGGACAAATGCATTCTTAGTATCCACTTTTGCACCACAGGTGGGTGATAGGATAGTTCTCTGTATTGTTCGAATGTTTGATACCTGGTTTCGGTGGTTGAAAAATACGTCTAGTATTTAGAGTAAAAAGTACTCCAAGTGTCTCTTACATTTATATCTAATGACAATGTAATTGCCCGATGTAAAAGCAAGAGACACTGGACGTAATTTTTATGCTATTCGGTATTATGCTTAATGGTATTTATGACTGACTTAGTTTTGTTTTTGTTATGAAGTTCTTTAGATTTAGATAGATTTTTAAATCATTGCACCATCATGGAAAGACTGTGGTTTGTTTAATGGTATTTATGACTTAGTTTTGGATCCACAGTGAAACTGAAACTGTCCCAATCAGTGCATTCGTAATGTTAGGCAGTGACACTGGATAATCTTTCGAAATAACTAATTATTTAAATATCTAATGGAATAGATAATCCCTAGTTTCTGTGTTACTAGCCATATCATGATTGCTCATTTCATAACAACCTAGAGATTATTGTGTGGTTCACAAGTAGGACAAATGTCTTAGCATGATATGCACAAAAGGTAATTAATACAATACACATAAATATAAAAATAAAACTCAGAATTAACCTATTGTTATTACTTAGTGCTTAGCTCAACACTGTTTATTTATCATGCTTATAATGAAAGTTACTAATATGTAGTAGTTTACTGAATATTTTTGAGGATGCAGTTACAAAACGAAAATGATTAATTTCGGAAAACAGAATGTAACCCTCTCTAGTGCTTCTCCCATACTAGGTTTAAGTTTAATCCAGTCATTCTATACCGTTGCTCTCCAATTACTACATTAACACCTAAACATATTTTCATTCAGAACTGCTGGTGTAGCTGAGTTGCGCACATCTTTATTTCTTCTGGTGTTTATTTACAAAATGGGAAACCTGTTCTTCAAGCGGTAGAATTTATCGAAAAAATTTCAGTGTCAAACACGATTGTACAATGTAGACACTTATCTAAACTTATTATATACAACAATTAATCTGCTGTGGAAAAGTTTCAAACATGGAGATAGCTCCTCCACTGTTTTCTCAACTAAATTCACCTATAATTCATAACGCCACCTTTTTCCGTTTGACGAATTTTAAAATATAATGTATTCAGACGTTAATGAAGCAACCGGAAAGCGGCGGCATATAACAACCGCTATGGAATAGCTGAACGCATGTATACAGATCAGCATAATAAAATAATAAACAATATGCAAATAAATAAAATCGTTTAAAATTGGTTTAAGTATAAAATTAATATTCCTTTTCACATGTTTAAAATTAAAATAACTTATCCCCAGGGAAAGTTCAGTATTGCTCCAATTGACAAGATTGGTTGTAAATTAAAATTACTAGATTTGAAATAAAGTTCATTATTGCTCCAATTTGCAAGGCTTATTCTAAAGTAAAACTATTACACATCAGAAACAGTTCATCATTTCTCCAGTTGAAAAGAATGGTTATGTGCTTGATTTTATTTAAAAATAAAATTATGCTGAAGTTCTAATTAATGAAATTCATCACAATATTACTATTGTTAACTGTAATCTGAAAAATTATATTGTTTTAAATAATTCTCTAAAGGTTCTAAAAATGAAATATATTGATTGATAATGTATGATTTAATTTACCATATGTATATGCTGTCCCTAAATCATAAACAAATCCTATAAAGTTCAGATTTATTACTATTTCAGTGAAAACTACATCGATGCTTTATGTTACTATTCTTTATGAAGCGTTATATATTTCATTTGAAAATAGTAAAACTCATACTGAATGTTTAACTGTTGAAGGATTATCAGTAATAGCGATTCAGGCTTAGAGTGTTCAGAGGCTCAGTTCCACTTCTCCCAAAATTACCTTTGATATTACTACTTTATTTATTAAACTAGCCTTATCCGATTTATAGTTTTTAAATTACTAGTCAATCAATTTTCAAATGATATTACATTGGTACTAAAATATTTTCAGAATAAAAACAATATAAAAGTTTATCTAATTTGAATATTTTAGTCATTTTATTATTTTCAACAAACAAGTGAATAAAAACAGATTGACATATTAATGAAGGCTAAATATTCAACTAATGTTGGTAAAATAAATTTCTTCTTCTACGAACCTTTTCTTAAAACAGTACTCTACTTCTCAAAAGTACAAATTTAGCTTTCATTATATTGGCGATGTAGTAAATATTAATAAACTAACTATTGTTCAAACCTTTTCTTCAATTTATCATCCAGAACCAGGTACTCAACACACTAATAATACTGCATCTACCGCACATGATCAAGATTTGAGTATTGTTTTTCTAACGAATTTAAAATAAGACCCAAAACTTGAGCACTTTCGAATAATTGACTATTCTTCTTCAGAAGAACTAACGAAAATGTTCAAGTGTCCATATTTGATAATAGATGTGAATATAACTTTCGTGTTTTTCACATTCCACCTCCTAACAGTGTTATCCCTTATACTTTTTAATGGAGTGATTATTTCACAAACATAAAATATTGTTGTTGTTTTTGCAATAATAATTTCCCTCTTCTTAAGTAATGTTGTTTTATGGACAAAAAGACTAAACTTTGATGGTTTTTAGGTTTGAGAAATTATCAAATTCTACAGATTTTTTTAATCAATATCACAATTTATTAGAAAAAATCTTAAGATTTATTCACATCTTTCATTAAATATTTGTATTCCTTAGTGTAGAGAGCGATGGTAGGATAAGGTCTTATTTTTTTACAATATCAATACTGTGTTTTAAAAATTACCATTAATGAACACGTATTGATTAAACAACTGAGCCTGAAGAAACTATCATCAAATAATTGTGTTTGTCCAACATGTATTAAACACGTGAAGTGACTGAGTTGATGTATTAAACACGTGAAGTGACTGGGTTGATGTATTAAACACGTGAAGTGACTGAGTTGATGTATTAAACACGTAAAGTGACTGAGTTGACGTATTAAACACGTGAAGTGACTGAGTTGATGTATTAAGCACGTGAAGTGGGACGTGACTGAGTTGATGTATTAAACACGTGAAGTGACTGAGTTGATGTATCAAATACGTGAAGTGACTGAGTTGATGTATTAAACACGTGAAGTGACTGAGTTGATGTATTAAATACTTGAAGTGACTGAGTTGATGTATTGCAAATTAGTTCTAACTTTCTATTTTCTAAAATGTGACTTGAATGTACTTCATTTTTAAGAGTGGATGTTGGGATACTATATCAATACCATCAGGAGGGCTGTATAATTCTGTTACATCACCGCAATGTTCATTTTATCTTTGGAATTATGGTCGGACGTACGTTCTTATTTAAATGATAAATATGTACATTATGTATAATCCTGTTTTAGCTTCTTTTTTTTTTCTCTCCTTCCTTATTGGAGTTACTACTATAATCACAACTAGTCGTGAATGGTAGATAGGCGTGGGATATTGGTCATTGAGCAACTACCCAGTATTTACCCTTGGGGGGGGGGGCTCTTGCTGCAATTAGCTTTTGCCAAGAGCAAGGTTATATCTTTCGTATGCATCAAAGGCTTCAGGACCACTGAAATAGTGAACAGAGTTAAGTGAAACATCTGTATTGTAAGTAACATCCTAAAGCTTAGTTAAGTGTGATAAACTGGTTGTTCAGGGTGCAGTGAATTATTAATAAAGACAGTCACAATTAATCCCAGGGAACAACCCAATAGAAAACAACAAATTTAATCTGATTAGAAGCTTAACAGCTCGCGTTTCCTTTTTAGCTGTAGCATCATAGTATCGATTTTTGCCAGACATAACCGTTTAAGTTAAATGACATATTTTTAAAATATATTTGAAGTCTTGTTATTTTTCTAAAAGTAAGTTGTTCATTTTGACTGAAGATAGCAGTATCTCAAAAAAGAACACTTGAACACTTCAACACCATTTTTCAGATAATTTTGTTCCAGAGTAAAATCGAACAAAAAGATGGTGAATCGTTTGCTTGTAAAGTATAGCTAACAAAAGGAATACTAGTTTTTATTTCTTAAATATTTAATAAAAAATGTATATGGCCATGTGAATCTCATTAACGAATAGAATCGATCGACTCTATTTCATGACTACATCATTAGATGAATCTCTACTGCTTCAGTATTGTATATATCAAATTTGTGGCTTTACTTACGAAATAATACACTTTTAGTGGCATATTTTGAAACTATTTGTTTGTTTGTTTGTAGTTAAGCACAAAGCTACACAAAGGGCTATCTGTGCTTTGCGCACCACAGGTATTGAAACCCGACTTATACCGTTGTAAGTCCGCATATTTTTTTCTTTTAAATTGTGGTGTTAGATTATGTTTAATGACATCACAATATATGGAAACCTTGAGTTTCCTTTAACACACATAATTGTATATGACATCTCTAGCAGATCTTGTATGACACCTATCTATATGCAACACAATGGTAGCTGGTCTCTTATGGTACTTCTGTGTTTGCAACACAACCGTAGATGATTTTTTATCGTAAGTGTCTATATGCAATATAACTAGATAGTTTTTTATTGAACCTGTCTATATGCAACACAATCTCTTACAGTACCCCGCTGCCTCCAGTGTCTCAGCGATAAGTCTGTAGGCTTATAACGCTAAAAGTCGGGATTCGATACATAGATAGCCCTTTGTGTAGCCCTGCGCTTAACAACAAACAAACAAATGGTACTTGGTTATTTGCAACACAACTGAAATTGGTGTCTCACAACAATAGTTGGTATCTTATTATAGTACCTGTCTGCATGTAACAACTTTAGTTCGTATCTCATGGTATCTGTCTGCATGTAACACTACTATAGTTATAATGGCTGGAGACGGCTTAAATGGGTAATGAAGAAAAACTTTAATATAAGTTTAACATAACAGCAAATGTACAACGTTTCGACAAGGTTTTGTCATCATCAGGTACAAGTAATTTACACTGACACGGATATATATATACAGATTGAACAAATAAGTCACATGACCGGAACTGTTGTGAAACTTAGAAGAGGTAATCTAGGCACCCCGGTGTGTTGGTTTAGAGTAGGGTTGTTTTGTTCAATTAAGATGGATTCCTTGATTTTTCGTTTGTTTATGTTGGGTTCTTTGTTTAAAATGACTGTGTTTTTAATAGATATACTATGGTTTTTTGAGCTGCAATGGTGAAAAACATGGGACGGTTTTTTATTGTGTTCTGTCAATCTGGTTTCCAGTTTTCTTCCTGTTTCTCCTATGTAGAATTCTGGGCAGTTATTGCATGTTATTTTGTAAATTACGTTGGTATTGTGTGATTCTAAATAATTTTTGTTTAGTAACGATTTTAATTTAGGGCCGGGTTTTTGTGAAAATTTGACGTTGACAGGACTATTGTGTTTACTGGCTAGTTTAGTCCAAGTGTGGATGATTCTTGAGCTGGTTTCAGGAACAAAAGGTAAACTGCAGTGTAATGTGCTGTTGTTGGATTTGTTATAGTCAATTTTGTTCGTGAGCTGAGTTTTATTGTGGGGAATGTTGGAGAGCTTTTCAACTATAGCTGGTGGG
>NW_013665894.1:592290-596968 GCF_000517525.1 Limulus polyphemus
TTTGCCGAGATTGTAGTTGAATGAATCATAGGTGGACGTATAGGTCGTAGGGGGCAGTCTTGTTTGTGTGGTTTAGGAATGCCGTAGAGTTGTGGTGTGCGTGAATCAGTTTTACGTAGATAAAAATAAAGATCTATAAAGATCTATTATAGTTGGTATGTTATGGTAACTGTCTGCATGTAACACAACTTTAGTTGGTATCTTATGGTAACTGTCTGCGTGTAACACAAATATTGTTGGTCTTTTGTGGTACCTGTCTGCATGTAACACAACTATAGTTGGTATCTTATGGTACCTGTCTGCATGTAGCACAACTTCAGTTGATATCTTATGGGACCTGTCTTCATGTAACACAACTTTAGTTGGTATCTCATGGTACCTGTCTGCATGTAATACAACTTCAGTTGATATCTTATGGTACCTGTCTGCATGTAACACTACTATAGTTGGTATCTTATGGTACCTGTCTGCGTGTACCACAACTTTAGTTGGTATCTCATGGTACCTGTCTGCATGTAACACAACTTTAGTTGGTATCTCATGGTATCCGTCTGCATGTAGCACAACTTCAGTTGATATCTTATGGTACTTGTCTGCATGTAGCACAACTTCAGTTGATATCTTATGGTACTTGTCTGCATGTAACCCAGCTATATTTGGTATCTTATGATAGTTATGTGAAATACTGCTAGCTGGTTCTTTGTAACAACAGATTGTTATGTCACAACACTAGTTAAATCTCTCATGGCATCTGCTTAAAACACTCACAACTTTCGTTGGTCTGTTGTGATATTTACCTTTTTAAGTTTCGGTTGTTGGTGTTGCTTTTCTACCAGTGTCTATATCACATATTTTCGTTTTGTTCTTCATGTTTTTAATTTATTTCGCAATAGACTGCCCTTCTTGACTCCATCATGCATATTACCCCCATTTGTTTGGTTCCTCTTCCTTCCATCTTGTGTATTTCGTTTATCGTTTGTTTTGTTTTTTACTCCATCTTGTATGTTTCGTTTCTGGTTGTTTTTTTTCATACTTCTATCTTATACGTTTCGCTTCTGGTTGTGTTTTCTTACCTCCTCATACTTATATGTTTCTTATCTCATTGTTTCCTATTCTAATTCATATGTTTCACTTCTGGTTGTTGTTATTTTTTACCTCCATTTTGTATGCTTTGTTTCTCATTAGTGTTTCTTGATTTTAACCCTCTGTGTTAGACCTTCGGTGCATCCTTCATGGTTTCAAAGTATAGATGTTTTTTGCAGCTTTTTCCCTATTCCAACATCTAAAATTTTCTGGTCAATCATTATTGCTTTCATTAATATTACATCTTCCTTTTTTTGACTAAGTACTGATATTAGAATAGGAATGATCTCCAAACATAACATCATAACGCTAAGTAGTGTTTGGGGGTAGAATATTGCTTCTCCATATTCTATGTTACTAAACCGTTGTCACTATGATAAACTAACATTCATATCAAACATAAGTAGCCATTGTGTTGTCTCTCTTTCCATCAAAGCTTTCATTTCAAATATAACTCTGTTGGATAAAAAAAGCTTTAACAGTTACAACTACTGATTTTCGTATTTCAAGTCCCTTCTGCTATCAGGTTCCCTGAAGTCGCAGTTTTTATCTTCCATCGATTGATGCTTAACTATGCTGATACGTTGGATGCAACATTCGTTTCGAAATGTGGTCGTTGAAGCAGAAACTGTATTTGACGTAGTTTTAAAACGAAAGACATTCTTCATTCACTATAGAATTATGTTTTCTCATATACATAAACTATTTTCCTATTTGACTGTCAGAAGACAATACTTTATATTTTGATGTTCTTTCTCGTGGAGTTTTAACTACACAATCAAACTAGTATTTATCATTTTTTAACTCAGCAGTTAACTAAATATATACAGACTTTATTAATTATCACTTATTTAACCTTCCATATTCTTTAGCTTTATGTATTATATGAATTAAGTACCTTTTAAGAAAAATGCTTCACATTTACTTAGTGCCATAAACTACATAGTAAACGAGCTTATCATTGTGTCAGCACAGTAAATACGTGGCGTTATTTTTAAAGTGTAAAAAACAGAATTTTATATATACAACATCAAGATCCTTATGTAGAGAATATTTGAATTAATTCCCAAGGGTCTAATTCGTGAAATACAATAACATTGTCATTATTCTAACATGCTTAAGCAGTTTAGCTTAAACACAGACGTTTGAGTAAAGAAATGGATGGTACAGTTTACATCATCACAGCTCTCTTTTTTTTTTCGCCCTAAAACGTCCTTAACACTGATGTCACATCACGAATGACAGATATGCAAGCATAGCTAATTTTCCACGAATTCTATATGTTTAAGTGAGAAATGGGGTGGCAGGGAATAAGACACACTTTCTGCGTTACCTACCTTTCAGAGAAATTTACACCCTCGAACTGTCATACATTAATATACTATATATTTCTATTAAGTGCAAAAACAACTACAGGCACAAGAAAATTGAATATGTTGCAAGAAATAAATTTAGAAAAATGTGGAGTTATTCTGTGTGTATCGAATGTAGTTGAGCTCTCTTTAAGGCAGCAGTCAAAAGTAAATAACTCCAAGATCTCATTGTAACGCAAGTAATATTAAAATGTTATACACCAGCTGTCACGTGCACCATATTTCAACAGGAATTTGTATAAAAATTGCATTATAATTTCAGAACGGGTTCTTCACATGATTTATAGTATACGATGTTTAGCATAAAGTAATACGAGATAGTATAAATATAAGCTCTGTATATTGTACATCTAAATATCTATAATAAGGAAAAACGTACTTTCATACACATTAGAACCATAACTTTTCTATTAGGTATTCGCCACAGATTAAATTAACTTGAAACAAAACCTGTTACAATGTTCCAGAAGTAAATCACTTATTAGTAGTTCGCCATTTTGAACATTGTAGTAAGACTACAGTATTCAATAACAATTTCCACCTGCGAATGGGGAATATTTTTCGTGATGATGGTACCTCCCAGGTAAGATTGTGCTTGTGATTTAAATATTTTCCATATGTTTACCGTGCGTGGTGATCAGTGAAAAGAAGGAGAGGCTCCTGGTGATTGAGTGGTGTCTGGTTTGCATCAAAATACACATCTTTGGCTTTTAATTACTATTAATTGTAGGTTAGAGGCCATGGGGTGACTCCCTCAAAATCAATAAGCTGCTCAATAACCTTGGACGACCTCAACTTGTATAGTGATATTTGGCTATAGTGCTCAGAAAACTCTAAAGCAGCTCCAAAAACCTGCTTTTAACAGGATTACATGTCCTTTATAGGGTTTTTAGTGGGTGAGGTTGGTGGATTCTGAATTGTAACTTTTTTATTCATATTTTAAGCATTAAAAATTCTGATTGGACCTTGAAAAGGTCTCACATTGACGATACTGCTTCTTTTTTCGCACAATCAATTTTTGCATAATGTTCTCATCCTTCATTTACTGTTGGACTATAGTTTGATAAAATGTTACTTTTTGTTCAGAAAGTTTTGCTGACACCCCTTGATCAGTTAAAAGCTTTAATCAAAATATTCTCACTGAAATATAAATACAAGAAAATAGTAAGCTGATTTTCTCACCCATGTCTCTCGAGTGGACTCTCATTTAGGTGACTACCATAACATTCTAAACTCCTCCAGAGGAATGATTGCCATGACCAATTTTCACGGCACCACGGAAGAAGAAACTCTTTCGACAGGAAATATCAGAATCTTACAATTGTCCAGCAGATTTCTGTTTGTGGAAAAAGAAATAAGTATGAGCCAACCAGGCTTCTTGTTCTTATCTTACCTTTCATTACTATCACAACAGGCACAGTTAGAAAGATCATGACAAATCTACTACTTTACATTGACAGGTAGGCAAAGAAAAGGACCGCGATAATACCTTCTATCTTCTATCCCTCTAAGCCTTGCTGTATCATCTGTCAGTACTCACACCTCTTTTACTTGCAGCCTTGGTAAAACGTGCTAACTGGTCACGCTAGTATTGAAGCAGAGCTATTTTTGGTGCAGACATCTATAATTTGTATCCCAAGTGAATCTTATATCTTATATTAAGTCTCTGTCTTTCTTTACGGAGAGTCCAATGAAGAAATCTATCTCCACCATGCCCCACTACTATACCACTGGATGCTGTTGTCATCTGTCTTCATTAGCCTGATCATCATCCGAAACTTTTGATCAAGCAGTCAATGATAACCTAATAATGTAGATGTTATCCCCTTTTCTTAGTTTAGGAGACTTGAATGAACAATATCCACTCTGGAGTGGTGGTAATATTGTTGGAAGAAGTACACAGCGTGGTCACAAGTAAATAGACACCACCTTTTGAGAAAAAATGAAACTTTTCAAGCATATTCACATGAATTGATATATTTGTAATTTAAATAATATCTAGTAGATCTTCCTTTCGCCTCGTGGAGTTCGTTGATCCTTTGGGAAATCGTGAGCATCATCTCGTCAATTTTAGATTGTGGAATTTTCGCCCACTCTTGCCTCAAAACTTGGAGTAGATCGCTCTTCGAAGTTGGTTTTTTTTTGTTATTTCTTGACTTGCCGGTCGAGTACGGCCCAGAGGTTTTCGATGGAGTTCATGTCAGGAGATTGGCTGAGATTCC
>NW_013665894.1:597703-617862 GCF_000517525.1 Limulus polyphemus
GTTAGCATAAATCAGTTAACTGACAAAAAATTAGGTGTCTATTTACTTGTGACCACTCAGTATATATCTGTAGAGTGTCTGCTCACAGATCAGGACCTCTCTCTCTCTCTATTCAACAATGGTATGTATACTTAATTTCACGCCATAGTCAGGCGAGTACTGTCATAGATCTGTTCATCTTAAATTCTTCCTTCTTTTTCTTGGGTGCTGAAGAATGATTCATGAGGCAATGATCACATCCCCATCATTCTGAGAGAGAAATTGATCATGATTAACTCTACCCACTGATGTACCAAGATGGAAGCTGGAGAAGGCCTTCATTTCTCTCTTTTTCTCTCTCTCAGAGCCTGATCCAACCATGTGTCATCCATTAGTGATTGAGTGAAGACAGTGACAGATAATATTGTCAGTACACCTGTACTTATCATTCCTACAACACTGACATGTTTTCCACATTACTCTCATGCATGATGGACGCCTGATTGTTGCAAAATACAGTAGATGAGGCTCAGAAATAAGGATAAAGTATCTTCCACAGATCTTTCTCTGAGTAACCTGAATAAGTCTGATACTTCAAATTGAAAGTGTCCACTTCTGTTTAGTAAACGCATCTGTAACCATCCTTCCATACTGGTTTATATGGAAGGCCTAGAACCAAGTGACTCTGTGGACTTCGCTGCATTCTACAGATTATTATTCGCTACTGAGTGTGTGTGTAATGTTGCTTGTTCTGGGTTATATACGAACTAAGCGGTACACTAATTTTACCATCTATACTGAACTTCTTAAACTCGTGAAGCTCTGTAACCACTTAATATATGCTCTCACTCAGTTCTCTCACCAATATTCACAAACAACTAGTTTTTTTGCAATCCTGGCCTTTCAATATGCCTATTTCCTACATTTAGGTAAAGCTTCGTACCAATGTTCAAGCGGTTTGGAATGATCAATGGCACAATAAGCTCTTCCAGATGAAGCCTACCATAACTGATTGGTTTCTAGTTTATACACTGATGATAACGAGAACCTACTCTGAAAGGCTCTGAATTGGCTGTAGTTGAAAGAAAATGATCAGCCAGTAGCATGGTATTCAAGACATAATTTAATGCTTTTGAACGTTGTTTTAGACGTATTTTTATTTCATGATGTCCTTTTGATGTTGAAAATTTTGACATTGCCTAGCTTGACAATTATTTACGAATGTCCTTTTTAATTCTATTTAATTATTCAGTGTTATTTAACACGCACTTTTTTGTATTATTTACTTTAGTGTATTATTGTTATTAAAAGTTGAAGTCGAAAGTACAATAATAGGCGAGAAACCATACAAACTGAACTACATCTCGGAAGCAAGCACCTTACACATCACGTAATCAGCCTATTTATACAAATAAATAGTGTTCTATAAATATGGTCCTGATATAGGAATCAGTATATATATGTGTGTGTGAGTGTATGTGTGTATGTGTTTGAACAAATAATGATAAAGTAAAAAATTCGGAGAGCTTGCAGCATATTTAGAATATTATTTTCGAAATCATGAGAGCTTTTTCAACTTTTAAATACGTTTTAAGTCATAAGTTATTTCAATTTTTGCTCTTATTCAACACTAGCAACAAATATTAATGTACCAACTTTCTTTCCTTCCTCACCAGGCGGTGCTCTATAATGATCGTTCAGTGCTGGAAAACCATCATGCTGCAGCCGCGTGGAGTCTGTTCCTGTCCAGACCTGAATATCATTGGTTGTGCCACTTAGATAAGGCTGAATTCAAAAGGTTTCGATTTCTTGTAATAGAAAATATTCTGGCCACCGACTTGAAGAGACATTTCGAGATTCTAGCAGAGTTTAATGCCAAAGTATGTTTGCACAAAATTCTTAGTTTCAATTTGAAACAACTATACTATCTTAACTGTTAGAAAAAGATCGTTAGAATATTTTAACACCACGACATAAACTATGCTGAAAATTATCTTAACATAAATGAAATTCGTCATTGATTTATCATGCATTATGTCGAGTTAACTTACTGGTTTTAAAAATCTTTATTTATTAAAAATGACAATACTTTAACTATATGGCAAGAAATGAAAAAAAATACTGTTTATGGTATCCTATGGTTGAATATTGCAGTAATTCTAGAGTTTGTTAGGTACATTATTTGAGCTGTGATTTTTCAGAATGCTGCGATTCTTTTCATTTGTTTTGTATGTTTTGTTTTACATATATAATTTTTAAACTATGAAATATGAATACATTGTTTATGACTATAAATCAACTGCTATCAGTTACGATATGTGCCAGTCATATTTTAGTGAATATTCTTTTGATTCCTTCCATGTTTAAGGTTAACGATGTTGATGCACCTGGTTTAAATTGGTTGTCTGAAACGGACCGACTACTTACAATGGAGATGTGTATAAAACTAGCAGACATTAACGGCCCCTGCAAGAGACACGATATTCATGTACAGTGGACGAATCGAATAGCAGACGAATTCTATGAGCAGGTACGGTAAGAATGAATTATAAGAAATTATTGGTGGACAATAATAATTACGTAGGAGTAGAGAAGACTTTCCCATAAGCCTCTTTTGTATTGGATTCTTTATTGATGTGTAATTAGATGAAACATTTGTGACTGACTAATGAGTTGTTCAATAAAGGTGAATATATTGTTGGTAATCAAACAAAAAATAAATTATTATTGAAACAAACATAAATAATAAAAACGTAAAATTGTAAAATATCCATACTGAACGTCTGTAATATATGATAAACGTGCAGTGTTTTCAATGATCAAGTATTTTAAGCTTCAAATTTTAAGAATGCATCAATAATAAAACACATTGTAAGCTATCAGTGATGTTTTTCTCAGTGATATGCTGTCGTTCTAGAGACAATGTAATGTAGTTTTTGAAGTTCACTGAGAAAATCTAATTGAAAATGTTTTTAAAGACATACTGTCAATACTCCTCTTCAAAAGAACTTTCAAACAGATTATACCGGCTTTCTTAACCTTTATGATAGCAGGAATCAGCTCGCGGACCACTAAGAATCAGGTATACAACAACAACAAACAAATCATTACGATTTACAATTGGTGGTTAAAAAACACTGGTTTATATTAATCGTACGATTTAGGTTTATTTGACAGTTTTTCCTCCACAAAATACCCACCTAGTTTCATTGAGTTTATACTCAAAGACAAATCTAGATTTGAAAGTTGCATATTTCTTAAAAAACGTGCTAACCTTCCAAACATTTGTATTACCATACAAGTATTATTATCATGTGGCAGGTGTAATGGTAAAGCAGTGTTTATTATATTATAAATAGTATTGACGGGTGCAATGATAAAACATTATTAGTTTATATTTTAGATATACTTGATGGACTTACCTAATGGTACAACTGTGTTAACTACTTTATAATCAGCATTGATGGGTGTAATAATAATAAAGTAGTGTTAGTTTATACTTTAGACAGTTTTGACAGGTATAATGGTAAAGCAGTGTTAGTCGGTGTGCAAATAGATATCCCTAATTTTGAATAGACAGACTCGATGGAACACGGCTAGTCAACAGCACCCACCGCCAACCCTTTAGCCGTAGTCTTGAGTAGTCGAAATTTGAGTCACTCTTATATCGCACCCACAGCCCCAAATGCGGAGCATTTTTTTGAGGCAACGGGTCGCGAACCATTTCTCTTTGGTTTCATAGTCGGACACATCAATTAATAGACCACATCCAACCCTACCCTGAAAGTGGTGATAAGAAAAACCTTACATAGTTTCTAAACAAATCAGAAAAGCGTTTTGACACGCAAATCAAACAATTTTAGGATTTTGTTGTAATTAAATTTACAGCAAGTCTGATATGTTACCAATCATCCGATCAGCTTACATTCTCAAACTTCGTCCTTTGACTAATCTAATAAAAACGATATAATCACTTGTGCACTGTTGTTTTATTTTATGCATTATTTGTGTGAAAATTCTGGATTTAAAATGCGAAATTCAAATTTGAGATATTTATATTTATTTATTTTTTTTGTTTTGGTAACAGGGTGACGAAGAAGCCAGTTTGGGCCTCCCTATCTCACCATTCATGGATAGGCATAACGCACAACTGGCCAAGCTTCAAGAATCATTCATCAACCACTTGGTGGCGCCGTTATGTAATGCGTACGGAGAGGCAGGTCTTCTTCCTGGTCAGTGGATGGAATGTTCTGACAGCGAAGATGAAGGTATGTAGAAAGAAAAGAAAATTTGATTCTCTGTTAAAAATAATAACGGTGCTTTATATTGATTCTACGAAATGTCGAGGTCGATAGTGAATGCCTATATGCTACGTTATTTCCTGGAAATATAACTGTCTAACTAAAGGATAAAGTATCCTCGATCTTAAATCTCTGAAAATGAAATCATGCTCATTCCCTCCGGAATGAGCATCTCGTAACTTTTCTATAGCCTAATGATAGAACCTTTGGGCCCGGCATGGCCAGGTTGTTAGGGCGCTCAACTCGCAATCTGAGGGTCGCGGGTTCGAATCCCCGTCACACCAAACATGCTCGCCCTTTCAGCCGTGGGAGCGTTATAATGTGACGGTCAATCCCACTACTCGTTGGTAAAAGACATCCCAAGAGTTGGCGGTGGGTCGTGTTGACTAGCTGCCTTACCTCTAGTCATACACTGCTAAATTAGGGACGGCTAGCACAGATAGCCCTCGTGTAGCTTTGCGCGAAATTCAAAACAAACAAACAATAGAACCTTTGCAAAGAATGTAAATTATTAAATTGTCTCGGAACTGTACTGAAATATACTGATTTGGTAATTTTGATTATTTAATAAAAATCAATAAATATAGACTAATCTGATAAAATATTTAATCTGTAACATTTCTGCAATATTTGGGCAAACCTTATCTAAAACCGTCAGTTTTGTTAATTCAAACAAAAATTTAAAAAGAAAACGCTGGTATCACGTCAAACCCTCCCTGTCCAAATCCAATCCTACTTGGCACCACTATATGCCCACTTTTATCACCCTTTCTCCAATGTATCTTCCAGTTCGTTCTAATCTTAAAGACAAGAAAACAAAAATGAAATAATTTATGGAGTTAGTCAACCAACTAACCAAGAGGGTATGAAAGAAAATTATGGAGTTATTTATGGAGTTAGTCAACCAACAACCAAGAGGGTATGAAAGAAAAATTATGGAGTTATTTATGGAGTTAGTCAACCAACTAACCAAGAGGGTATGAAAGAAAAATTATGGAGTTATTTATGGAGTTAGTCAATCAACTAACCAAGAGGGTATGAAAGGAAAATTAAGGAGTTATTTATGGAGTTAGTCAACCAACTAACCAAGAGGGTATGAAAGGAAAATTATGGAGTTATTTATGGAGTTAGTCAACCAACTAACCAAGAGGGTATGAAAATTACATGAGTAAGTAAAATTATTGTAGATGTACGTTTTTCTTTCAATAAATGCTTAAGTCTCGCTTACTTTACTCACATGTGCATTATTGTTAAAGAACTGTATTTCATTAATTGAAACAAAATATTCAAAAAAATTATTATGATATGCATTGTGGATAATAAAAATACTTGTTGAATTGTTCAAAATACTAAGCTTTAAATACAATGCTTGTTCAAGTGATGGGGTCTTTTGGTTGATTATATTCACAATAGGTATGCTGCTTGGATCTGCTTAACCTACCACTTCTTGACTTCACCTATTTCAGCAGTTATATTTACCTCGCTCATGCCTAACGACATGACAAGATTTATATGTCATGTCCCAAAAAGTGAAAGACGTGATAAGTTATGCACTTATTTTATTTCGTAGTAAATATTATACATTTTTCTTATGAAATGTCCTATAGAATGAGCATAAGTAGGGCAAGTAATAAATATGATTCTAGTGTTATACTCGGTATTTGGTATTTTCGATGCGAACGCCAATTTACCTACATATGGGTTAATTAGTCAGAAACCCCAATATCAATACATAGCGCTCCCTAATTTAGAACTCTGCTCCAAAGAAACGCAGAAATTCTTAAACACTCGCCGCCTACGTGGTTAACTGTTAAATTAGGAGCATTGAATGTCATCTTCAAAGTGCCCTTATTTGAAATAGCGAATCGTATTCAAAGGCATATTTCGGGCTTGAACTTTATACATTCCCATTCCTGGCCCGCTGGCCACTCCCAGCCCCATACTTCTTATTGGATGATGAAGATACTTATTCTTTTATTCACTTCGTATAGAATATTACATAATTACGTCAGTCTCCTTATTATCTGCATACCAAGATATATTTTCTGGGGAGATAGCTAACGCATGCTTATATTGTTTTAAGCTTTTATTGAACGATTCTGGAAACTCAGTCGTAACTAAACCAAGTATATTAAACATACCGACAGGTGACGCTCTACATAACACATCTCCTGACGTTATGTATGTATTTCGCAATGCTATAGCAAGTACAGACGATAATTTTCACTCAGAGTCATTGTTACTAAATAAGAGAACTAATATTTTTCAAATTGTTGAGCTTAATGTGTTTTCTAGAGTGAACGAAAAACGTTTTATATCACAAACTTGATACCATTTTCCCGCTTGTTTCAATTTCATGCAGCGATATTTAAGCTTGTGAAAAACAGTGGAATGCCACAAATTATTTATTATACAGAAAACCCTCTAATGTCGAAATTAGTACTTTCGCGTCGTTTAACTTTTTGCTAGACTGTATGATCTACATGTGATTTTGATGTATTTCGAGTCCTTTATAAGTTACCAATAAAAGGAAATACTATACTTTTGTGTTTTACTAACACACAACAAAAATATTATGGTATTTTTTTTCAAGTGTCAAAGTGTTTTACGAGACTATCGTATATCAGTTAAGGGTTCTGCACAAACTTTTTTAACTTCATTGAAGTAGTATGTTGAAAATTTGGACTTCTCCTGCCTTTTTTTTCGATAGTCGATAGTACAAATTTCTGAAAAACTTTTATTAACCCCCTGGATACTTTTTTATATTTTTATTGTTGTTGTTTTTATATCAACTGCTTCGGTTTGATATTGAGGAACACAATTAAAATTAATTAGATTAAAGCTCAGTTGTACTACATACTATAATTAGCATTAATGATATTCAGGTGTTCACTTCTATTTGAGTGAGGTATGGTCTAGTAGTTAGTGTTTCCAAACTGTGAATCCGAGGATTCAAATTCACGTTCCATTGCCGATAAAACTCTCCGCACATTGGGGTCGTGGGTGCGCCATAAGAGTTACGGATAAATCCCAACATTTGGTTTGACAAGAGCTGGTGGTTGGTACTGTTGACTAGATGTCTTCTTTCTAGTTTGTTAGTTCAAAATTAGGGAGAACTATGAACATACAGAATAGCCCTTGTGTAGCTTTGCATGAAAACTCAGAGACAACAAACACTTCAATTTTTTATCTAAAATAGACTAAAACATTTTATTCGATTTGATATATCCAATAGTTGTGTCTGAAGACGCTGACCGTATAGAGAAGTCTGAATGTAAAAATACCGATGAGGAAGTGGTTGATAGGGACGGTGGAACTGGTAAGAGTAAATATTTGTTCTCAGCTTTTAGCACACTAATGTATACTAAAGGTATAAATAATTATAATACAACCAGTAATATTAATAAGTAAATTTTAATAGCAATAAATGGCGAATATTAATAAGTAAATTTTAATAGCAATAAATGGCGAATTATTTTTTTAATTATGACGAAAACACGTCGGACCGTTTGAAATTTTTCTAGGCTTATTCCTTACCTGTTTAGGTACCTCCACTCAGCGCCGCCATGCGCCTCAGTTGAAGCCTAAGATAGTGAACTGTCTCCACACCATTCATTTACAAGAGAACTATGAGCACTGGGTGAATATTCTGAAAGAAGAAAATCGTAGTACAGAAGATACAGAATCTGTTACAGTCAAGAAAGATGAAGAGGACGATTCTTCCACTGCAGAAGAATGCTCTCTCTCGGATGAAATGGAAACTATTCATGAAGAGGTTCGTCAGACATCTTCCAACTCAATGTCTACGGTAAAAAAATTGTCATTTACTTAATATAATAAGTGTCGAATAATTAGACTAATGTAATACCAAGAGGGTGTACAGAAAGTACCCTAAACCCCTAAGTGCAACACCCGATTTAAGCCAACTGAAAAAAAAAAAAATTGAGCTTTAAGCAACACTGAATAAATGACATAAATAAATCAGAAATAAATATATCAAGTAATACCACCAATTATTATTTTTCTGTAATATTAGCAAATATTTTTGCCGGGTACATTGTCGTTTCTATTTTTTAAGAAAATATTTGATAGCTTAATCGTACAGGAAATTAATGAATTCCTAATAAGTTTGAAAGTTAAGATAAATAATAATAACTTTAGTGTTACCAAACGATATAGTCATTTGTATTAAAACATCCAAATCAGATTTTTGCATCACAGTTTTCCGGAGTGGTTGAAGTCTACATATTTGAAAGACTGAATTTAGTGAAACATTTCCAGTAATTACATGAAAGTTGTTAGACCTCGTTCAATTCTTCTAACAAAATATTCCAAACCATTTTTACGTGAATTCTATTAGTTATAAAACGTCAACGAAAGGCGCTACTCGAAGGTACGTCTTTATTTCGATTTTTTTAAATCAGTTTTGGTATTGTACCTATTTATAACAACCGTTTCAGTTAACTGCCATCAGATGGCAATAGTAACAACACAATGGCATCATGAACATTACTGTGTATCTTCAAATGATTCATCATAATTCGGTTGAGATTCTGCAAACAGAAAACATATCAAAATAAAACATATTAATGATATTCATTATTTTTTTAAAACATCACCAGGAGGGGTAAAAAATATAAATTGTATGAATTAATGGGTTATTCCATCTGTCTTCACTAAACTTGCTTCTAGTGATGTTCAGTAGGCTACCACTGGCAGCTTTCGAAAGGAGACATTCCAAACAATGTAATCTGTTAAAATTTATTGTTTATCTAAAATTTCTAAACTAATATAATCACATGTAAAAAAAGAATACACATTGGTAACATTTATTGCTCTGACTTCGTTTGATTCTAAAATTGATTGTTTATAAGGAATATTAACTTGTTTAAGCTGGCAAAAGTATTTATATTTTTGAAATGAAAAATATTTTAGGTGAAATAACCTTTTAAAAATAGTCATGAAATATATACCCTCAGAGAGTATGTACACTGATAAGCACCGCAATAAATACCTTTTCTCATTTTCTTTTCTAATTATTTGGTAATATTATTTATCTGTAAGTGGAAATCTTTATTTTATACATGTTCATAGGTGGCGGTAGCTACTCTTGGTGTTCATATCACATATTTAGGCTTAAGAAGTTATTAAAACGACTTTATAATTAGTATTGGTATTTAACGTTGAAAAATAACCAGAAATATTAAAAGATATATACAACTCTTATTATTTGATTTGTGTGAAAAAGTTTTGAATGTAGGTCACCGCTTCTTTCCAAGAAGAATTAACTTTAAGTTACTAAATATTAAAGAACAGACGTAAAAGGTATTTTATCAAAATGGACAATTTGGTTTTCAGAAGATAAAAATGCTTGTGTGAAGAAAAGTGCAAGCGATCTGGCATTTAAGTAACCATAATAATGCATGCTTGTATTTAATAACACTGTCTGTATTTCAGTTGAACGTAATTACATTTTTATTGCTGATAACTTGGGTCGTAAAACGTCATTTCGTCTGCAATTTCAGAAATAAACAATTTAAACTAAAATTGGTAGTGAATTATTTCTTTTGTGCATAATTTCACTATTATACGGTATCGTGAGCCACTTGTATTGGGTTGTTACCTTCTCATATAACAATTATTAAGGCGAACATATTACTTAATAGCATGAAACCATCATTATAGTTAATAATATAGATATTGTGAATGCATTCTTGTGTCGTAGATAATAAAGCGGGTATTGTTATTACATTATTTGTTTGTACTTCGTAAGGCAAATATGACGATTAATTTTCAGTTGTAGTCAATAAAGCAGATATTATAATTATCATTTTGTTTGTTTATAGTTACTAAGAAGGATATTATAATAAATGTTTCTGTTGTAGTCATTGAAGCACATATCGTGGTTGTTTTCTTTGTATGTAGTTACTAAGAAGGATATTATAACTGATAGAATTTAGTTAAATGGACGGCAATTGCCTGTTGTAGAAACATAAGTGTAGAGGACGAGGTTTCGAAAGTCTTCCGTCTTTCGTCTTTTAACAAAATAAAACAAGCTTCGTGGCAGGAATTTAGGTTTAAAACCTTTCAATTGAGCCATTGGGCTTAAAATTATTAAAACGCGTGGGTTAATATTGGCGAATCTGATTGATATAACTGATTTCAGACACTCTGGGTTTCGGATCATCCATAATACATTCGAAAAAACAAAGCTACTTTGACACGGACATAGCTTTGTTTTGTAAACAACAACATCAATACGTGGCAGGAATTTCGGTATGATATCCTCCGAGGTGAAACCTCGGGGGGTACTCAGAAGCTCTAGCTTCTCTTCGCCCCTCTCGTGATGCTGGTGTGGGCTGTACTTGAAGTTTTGTGGTTTCAGCTTACTTAAAGAAGATTGTGTTGACATGGCAGATATGAAGTGTCTCAAGCAGCCTGGAGGATTCCGAATAGCCATAAATATGGGAGACCCAGATTTCAGAAACCAAAAAGCCCCTGTGGGACAAAGGGTCCTTTAGGGCGGCAGGGATCTATAAATCCAAAGCCAGAGAATTTTGCTGTGGAGGAAAATGGTAGTGCCCCGAGAAAACCCACTTTCATGGTCCGAGAAAAGTCCTGAACCGAAAAGAAAGTCAGTGGTTGAGAAAGCGAGGGTTAGTTTCTCAGAAGATAGTTGTGATCAGGACGTTGTTAGCTTGGAAAGGCATAATCGTAATCGTCGCTTTCGCTATAATCATGGTAGGTTGAGTCAAAGTGATAGAAGTATAAAGGTATCGTAAGATCGATGGGTATAGGCATGTGGGCCGGAGTCGTTGAAGAAAGTTACAGGAAGGTTGGCAGTGGATATGGTTGAGTTTGCGTGGATTTTCTTCTTGCATGAGGCATGGCATGCGTAGACTAGGTGGCAAAAGTGATAATATGTGTTCATGTGGATACCTCTTTGATTTCCGGGAGTCAGTGTCTCGGCTTGTTTGGGTAAATTGGTCGGCAGTGGGCGAGGTAGTCATTCAGCAGTCGTTATCTGGTCATATGAAGAGTTTCTGAGATTGAAACATTGGTAAATAGGTATGTGACATCAAAAATGGCCAGAATGTTCTGGGATCTGTGTGTAGCTTTCTGAGTTGTTCTATGAAATCTGTCGAGTTTTGAATGTGATGTTCGGTGTTTCCTCGTAGTGGAGATAGGATAGGTACCAGGAAGGTGGCTAGTTGATGACAAGGTGAGTTTATAGTACTGACAATCCTTAAAGGTATATTAGGTTTGTGTACCTCAGGTAGTCCACAAAACTGAGGTGGGGAATTGACGTTGGGTCTTAAATCTTGGCTAGCTTCTCGTTGATTAAATTTTGTTTCTTAAGTTTGTTCAGTGTTCTACTGAGTCTTTCTGTCTTTTCTGTAGAGTAATTGGTGTTTAGTAACTACTTAATCTTCGTGTCATAATTTTTGACATCGAGGATATCTATAGTGTTTCCTTTGCAGCATATTATAAGGTTGCAGCTATGTCAAACAGTTGGAACTGTGCTAGTTTGTATGGCGAAGTTTAGACCCATGTTAAGAATCTTGTTTTCTGTATCACTTAGTAGTCTCGAACTGTAATTGTGAACTATGTTTGTAGTCGTAGGATTATCATTCTTGGTAAGTCTGTTGAATTTTTGGACTTGTTTCTTCTTGATGCTACACAAAACCTCTCGAAACATATGGCTGAACAATTCCAACATCAAACTTACACCATCCTCAGGAATGCTAAGAAACCAAAACCGAATATCACTGAAAAGGTATGCAGCGCACTGAACTGTCTAAAACGGGACAAAACTATCAAGATTCTATCAGCTAGCAAAAAATAAAAAATAGCCCTAATCTGTGGTTCCTTGTTTATAGAGTTTTCCAATCTACGTCACACTTCTTAGACTATATTATACAATAGTACTACTTCATATTTTTTTGTAATGGAATAACTATTGATTCTTTTTTTTTTACAAATACATTTTCACCTAGTATTATATTTAATATATGTGTTGCTTTGTTTTTAAGGTTTATCTGCTATTATATTATTCTTTCTCCAGAGTACAGCCTGCTGATATCCAGCCACACGGATGTATCAGGAAGCGTGAAACTATACGGTTGGTACAGGCCACTTGTCCACCGATGAAGAACTGTTACAGTTTCTTCTCTGTTTGTAACGTGTTTGTGCCAAATGCTAAACTCCCTACCTTTACGATCGCCCAACTCTGTGAGAAGGATAAAGTTGAATGATAAAGTTGTTGGACACAATTGTCATTGGATGAGAAACACGTTACATGTTGTTATTTCAGATCTGAGACTGTGATACAGAAAGTCTGCGTATCGACTAAACGGGTTTAAATGTAATATTAGAGGCATAAAAACTGAAAGTAACGTTTGACGATCAAAGTAATGTTACTGTTATGAGTTTGTGATGCTTGAGCTCTTTTAACGAAAGAAACTTGAAGGCTGACATTTTTTACAGGAAAAAGTCCGTAGATTAATATATGGCTTAAATTCATATAACCTTCAATGTTATTTTAGTTCAGGATTATTACACTTAACGTATCTTTTGGAAGGTTAACTATGAAAAAATGTCATTTCGTTGAGCCAGTTGGTATGTGTTGGTTGCGTTTATGCTAGATGTTATCAAGTGTATCTGATAAAATTGATCAACTGATCTCTATAACCATAAAAATACTTTTTGTGGCATCTCTTTTTAAACGTTAGTTCCAAAGTAATTATTCCGATTAGTAATATTAGGGATAACCGTTAGTGCCATATTTTTCGGTTTTTGACGTTATAATAATTGGTTGCAGTTGCTCTCATATGAAAGTGTTTAACTTTTGACAAAGATGAGGTTGGATGATATTATTGTCATGATTGTAAAAATAATAATATGAATAGAAGTTATATTAACTTTGCAGTACTTCTCCAAACGTCAGGTGGAAATTTAAAGTTTCCTAATAGTTTATTTTCTTTTTAATCCGTTATTACAATGTAATGTTAAATAGTATGGTTAGTATTGAATTTGTTGAAGATATAGAAACCTATTCATATGGCAGAAGGAGGAACACTATGAACGAGCAGGTTCCTCTAGCTTGAATTTACACTCCAAGCGAGAAAAACAATTATAATTGCTATTTATCTAACTAGGTATGTAATTCTAATGGCAGAGGTAGCTTACTATTTGATTACAACAGATATCAGTTAGATGAGAGCGTCTACGTCTGAGGAGACATCAGAAGTTAATCTTTTTTGTACTAGTGTTTTTGTGTACACCTAATGAGTGAATTATTGCACTGTTGGAGCCAAGACAGCATAAACAAACTTGTTTTGTGTTGTTAAATGTGTAAAGATAATTAACAACTATATAAGAGTTTTGACATTAAAGTAAACCCTCACTTAAATATTGACAGGTGGATTTTGACTTTGAATCTAAGATGGAAGTTTTCTTTCAAAAGAAAGAACAGTGTTATAATGGATTAAGAATATTACTTTTAAGTAGAAAATAACAACCAATCTTGTTTAAAAGTTTTATATAGACATCTAGAGAATTTTTATGAATGCTTTAATAATAAATTGGATCAAAAGACTTAGGGAAGACTTATTTCACCAAACACTACCATAGTGTTTGGTGAAATATAATTGATAATTACAAATCAAACATCGTAAAAAATAACTTCATATCTGGGATGGTTGTGATATTTACCATACGAGTAGTCCTTTCGACACAAGTAACATTCAAAATACTTCAATTAGTCATGTTTTTTATACTTTATGTATTTTTTATTTTGGGTTAGACTTGAATGTTTGTACAAATCTTCTCTGGGAGGAAAATTTAAGTTACTTTGTACAGTTCCGAGATATCAGATTTTGAACCGATACACAAACACCTTGATTACTGTTGTTTCTTTATTCTGCTGTTATTTTATAAATTTTTGATGACTTTCATTTTATTGTTTTGGTTCAAATAAGTATTAACAACTTGAAACTATATGTCTCTCATTGTATATTTGTAGTTTATTTATTGAACTCTCTATAACACAAGTATTTGGTAAAAAATTACGTTGAAAATCACAAATTTCATAACCTATCAGTGTTCTCTTACAATTAATTGATTGATTCAGAAATGTTATAAGCCAATCAGTTCAAAGATAATGTTGACGAATCAGACATGGAAGGTGGTGTTGGCATCATTGATATAAGAGGAAGAGAAATGCTTTATGTTCTGTGCAAAGAGAAGACTCACCTGTGGCCCTCACAAGATATAGTAACTTAGTAATATACAAACAGTGTTAAATTTTGGGTTACTCGCACTGAAATTTTGCTTTACAATTTAAGAACGAGAAAAAATAACCGAGGGTAATTGTAAAGTGAATAAGATAATAAACCCAGTTAATGTAGACGCTAATTGTATAACCTATATACAAAATGCATATCTTATGTACTAACTTTCAGAAGAATAGCCTACGTTTCAGGTTGTTATAAGTACAGTATGTGTAATGTTTGGTACATTTTCTACACGAATGCTATTAATTGTATTGTAAAACAGATCGTGCTAAGGTTTTGTAAGCGAAAACAGACTCGTTACTTAGTTTTATTTTCCTATCCGTGTGCATGCACCAGAATATTCAGTTTAATACCTAATCACAACCTAATAAGTATCATATCGTTCGAAAAAGGAAAATATATAAAGCTTTATAACATGATTTGTTTCCATACTTTACTGTGAGGCCTAGAACGATGGAGTTTGTGGACAGAAATCGACGACTCGGTGAAAGATTGACAAGCAATGCGTGATGGTTTTAATTATATATTTTTTACATATCTTAAAATACTTTTCAGTTTTCCTTCTGTTAACTTTTTGCTCTTTGGCTTGTGCGTCCTTAAACACAACATTTACTCAGTTGTGTGTGTTGTGAATTGTAGAAATGGTTTTTATAAAGTGCATAAAACTTTTGTTATAATTAGTATATTGTTGTATACTATATGGTCTGCAAGTTTACAAAAATATATTCGCTAAAAAGTAATCTTATATCATGTCATTTTTGTGTACACTTCTATGTTAGTGCTTTATCATAATTTTTAAAAAAGTGTCATAGGCTTCACGTCGTCAAAATGAGTGAAAATTCAGTTTTAGGGTGCTTTAAGAAAATAATAAGAACGATAAGCTTTATAACGTTAAGAAAAGGAAGATTGCACTATCTTTAAAATGCACTAAGATAAAACAAAGGAAACGACAGCTATTATTGCTGGAAGGAAGTGGTTAGAAATATTTCAGCTTTCTTCCGTCTTAAATCTGAGTTGTTAATGTTGTTGTAATAGCTTTTGTCATTCGTTTCCGCTTGTCTTCGAGCTGGTTTGTCAGTGAAATATATCGAATGAACTCATTGACAAAAAATTGTGAAAAGTGGATACAGCTGTAAATTTCTTTAATTCTACTGGTATCTGTTCTCTCTCGGTATTTGCTGTTAAAAGATGTAATAAAATTATAAAAAAATATAAAAATAAATATAATTTTGTCGATCTCTGGGATCATTTCATTTGTTCTTTTACATTGTAATGTAACACCATTTAATAAATGGATTTATTAGGAGAAAATATCAGATAAACTATTTATCAAATTTTATACATGAATTAGTTTCTTATGCTTCAGAGTTTTTTCAACATTTTCATTAATTCAATAATAAATCTTATTTTTCATTATCCTTAATCAAATAATTAGCTTGTTTTCATCGTTAAGTTTTGATCTCAAACATTATTTAAATATCACTTGGTTTTCTTTATTAAATATTCTAATTACTACATACTGATTGGCAAATCACTCTTGGGTTGTTTTTAATTGGAGGCTACCACAGTTCTTGTAATAACACTATAGAAGTGAGATGAAAATGTGGTAATTTAGTTAATTTAATCTTTAAAACAACAACAAAAAAAAGCGTTAGTGAGTTATAAACGCTCGTTTAACCCTAAATTATTAACTTGTTTTTACACCGTTTAATACTGGTGAATCCATATATTACATCATATTGAGTACTTTTTTGTATGTATTTTTGCATGTTAAAAAAATCAGTGTACGGAACTGATCAAACAACTTAGTGAGTAGATGGAATCACTCATTTTCTATGTAAAATATATAGTGTTATTTTTGTGGGTGCGACTTGCATGTTTTAGGGACTTTATAATTAACAAAGTATTAATGGGTAATTCTAGGTGAAATATACCCGCTTCTAAACTTATAATCTTTAGCTTTCGTTTTAATTCCTTTCATTGAGTCTTGTGTGTGGTAAAACGAACTGAACAACTTTATTTTTGCAAATACAAATTTTGTTGGAAAACTGGATGCCGTTATGGAAAGGTTTTTACGACATCTGACACACTTTTAGATCAGTAGTCATTCAATTTACTATTCTAAATCATTATTTGGCATTTCTTTTATTATGTACAGTCCTCTAGTGAGTCAGCGGTAGGTTTACCGACTTACAATGGAAAAAATCTGGGGTTCGATTCCCAGCAGTAGATAGAGTACAAATAGCCCATTGTGTAGCTTTGCACTAAGAAAACAACATCTGCTATATACAATATCATATATATTTAATATAATGCATATATTTGACATTTTTAATATGAAAAAATTCAATACTGTAGAATTCTGTACAGTTATACATAAAAATAAATGTATTGTTTATCTTTAGAGATTACCAATAGTTCTCTACCGGTTCTTCTAAACCAAAATACAAGAACGTAATTGTAAAAGTACATAGCTAATATCATGGTATAAATTACAACTTTCCATAAGCTCTTTAAGTTCGTGAAGACGTACATTTAAAACGTTAAGAAAAATAAACAATATACTCACTGTTTTTATCTGCTTCTTGCAAAATTAAAAGTAAGCTAACAAAAAGTTTAATAAACTTAAGCCATTTCAAAATTAGTTTCTTTTTGTAATAGGATATAAAGAAAAATTGCTAACACCAAATTCGATTATAGATATGTTTACATTCGTATTATTGAAAATCAATTTAATCTTGCTTATTCTCTAAAAATAAACGATCCGTTAACAACGAAATGACTAGTCTCAAAATCTTGCCTATATCAAGACAGACAGTCGTCAACTTATCAAACTTCCACTTCCTGCAGTCTAACTTGCCTTGCACCCATACTCAAGGCAGACACACGAAGAAAGAGGTTATTCATACATAACTAACAAAGAAAAGTGCATGACTTTAGAATCTGTCATTGCAATGTTTCACCGTAATGAATAGGAAGGACTAATACACATGGGTAATGTATTACACCTAATGAACAGAAGTAATACACGCAATTACCCAACAACTACTTTAAAATAACACAACTAATACACACAATGAATACAAACTATGCATCCAATGAACAGAATACACGTGACGTACAGAATAATACACTTAATGACCATAGTTGGAATGTAAAGAAGATAGCTGAAACAAGGCTTTTGTCGTGGAATCGAAACGAGTGGTAATTTCATTTTTTACCATATTATTAATCGTGAGCATAATGGGAATTATTGACAGTCGAATTCAGATAGCTGGGAGATTCGTAAACACTAGCATCATAAGTTTGAATAAAACTGATAAAAGTACTTTGGTGAATATTAATATATTCAAAAACAATAATTTATTCTATATATATATATATACATGACTAATTAAAAATTATGCTCATCTTCAAACTACAAAAGATGCTCATAGTGTGAATCATATTCCATAAAAATAATTAAAGTATTTCACTAACTGTTACGTTTAAAATACACTTTTTATCTTAACAACCATATAACCAAAATGTAAAAGTGCAACTTCAGCATTTTGTCACTGATTAAAGGAAATACTTACAAAACGCTGTTACTGCGTAATATTTTATTAACATGTTTAGGTGATAAACGACTTCGAAACAATAACGCTTTTTAACTGTGACATAACGTTTCAATGGTTTAGAACACTAAATGACGTAAGGAATTTATGACTTTCACAACTGTTGATCTAAGGAAAAAAGTCATGTCTGAAGCTAGCTCAGAATGTATCACGTAATTTTTCTTCAAAAGGACCCGTTCTTCATAGATAGACAAACTATTTTGAAATAGAAATATCAAAACAAAATTTCTTCTTTAATAAGTAACTCTGTGATTATTTTCACATTTTCCTCTTTAATAAGTAACTCTGTGATTATCTCCACATTTTCTTCTTTAATAAGTAACTCTGTGATTATCTACACATTTTCTTCTTTAATAAGTAACTCTGTGATTATCTCCACATTTTCTTCTTTAATAAGTAACTCTGTGATTATTTTCACATTTTCTTCGAAAAATATGTCTTGCTTTAGCTGGAAAATTCTCTTGGAATATGAATATCAAAACTGATTGTCTAAAAAAAATGTGTTTTATTTGAAGAAGTATGTTTGGAATAATTCCGATATATGTTCTTCATCTTGTTCTGCTGCTTTCCTCTTAACAAATCAAATGTGGAATATGAATATCTGACGGTTAGACGAAACTCTCATGTTTGGAAGAATATTTCTGAAATGAGTCCCATAGTTTTTCTTTAACAAGTTCTGTTGCTTCTAATTTGACGAACTCTTCTGTTCCACAGGCTGTGGCGATTTTTTTCAGAGCTGCCTGCAAAGGATAGACATGAAGTTGAAGAACATTTGGTTTATTTTTAGTCTCTACCTAGACCTACATTAACATGCTTATGGTTGAATTTGTACCACCTAAGCCTTTATATTCTAAATTACTATACTTTCATGTACCAGGATTGTATTTTTTCTTTTCTACGTGTTCTTAGGTGCTGTTTAAACTTCATAATTTATTGAAACCTTATCTACAATAGTAAACAGACAGTTATTTTACAATTTTTTTGTTTTACTCTAAACAACTCAAACCTTACATCTTCTAGGTTTCGTTAAGAATTTTTACACGACATAATTATAAATACATTAATTACGCTTCAGTGTCACTTATAAAGTTTTACTAAAGTAACTTTTAGTAGATGCATACCAAACAAAATTTGTTTACAAATTTCTAAATGGAAAATTTTGTTTTTTGAAATGTTGAACATGAACCTCTCTGTAATGTTTAGTATAATACGGTAACAATTTGAATAAGTAATTTGCTATTTCTTCAACACATAAAAAAATTCAATGTCAGTGATAATGGGCAGGGAGCTGGTAAGAAAAATGTTTTAAACATACAAGAAATATTTTAATTTTGAGTGATTAAACTTGGATTTAGACAAATTAAATAAAAAGTGAATAAACGCTTACCAAGCAGGCAACCAAAACTGAGTCACTATGATTCCTTTCCTTTTCATCTTTACAAAGACGAACCAGGCGTTGAACTCCTAGAGATTGTAAAAATGTTGCTCTGTTGAAGTTGTCAAAATATGGTTTAAAAAAATCGTTTCTAAATTACAAACTAGACTGTAAAATTGCACCCTGAAAAATCAAACACGTCAGTTAAAAGCTAGTACTGTCTGTTGTTACGTTATTTATAAAACACAGTTGTTTCCTGAGACCAGGTAACATTACTTTAAAAACCATCTTATCTAAAATAGAGAGGGACGACATTTCAACGATCATCCAATACAGGAAGGAAACACTCACCGCCGAAACATTTGGTTCTTCTTTCTTTTCTTTGTATTTTAGTTATTTAAAGTTTCGTCATTTAATCAAAATACAATTGTACAATAACTACAAATGATTTTATATTACTTCAAACTAGCTGAAGTACCCGTCCCTTGGCGGGTTTGTTTGTTTTTAATTATGCACAAAGCTACACAAGGGCTATCTGTGCTCTGTCCACCACGGGTATCGAAACTCGGTTTCTAGCGTTGTAAGTCCGCAG
>NW_013665894.1:618863-638721 GCF_000517525.1 Limulus polyphemus
TCCCTTACATGTAATTGAAAAAAAAAAAACACGCCAGAAAATGCCCTATAAAAATTGCAAGATAGAAAATGTGAAACCGCAACTTTGCATGGACACAACAAACCTTCATGCCAAATTTGGTGAAGATCTAAATGCAAAAGCGCCCATAAAAACCACAAAACACAAAATTGAAAATTTGTATGTACCTCCGCATGGAGCTAATTTTGGTAAAGATCCATCCACACCATGTGAAATGTTACATGGACATACAATAAACAACAACAGTACTATTATATTTATATAGATTCGTTTCACAAACACATTTATTAGAAATATCTTTAAATGACTACGATTATAAATATGAAAATATTAAAAACAAATAGAAACTTTAACTTTAAATAAACGACTAACCTTGCATCTGGATAACTTTAGCAGAAGTTTCATTGTCTGTACATAGGCGAGAAAGAGCTATAGCAGATTTCTGCTGTACCCGTTCACAAGCTGCTATCTCAGCCTGGCTGTGAAATTTGGATGATCGAGCTTGGAGGAAACAAAGAAGTAATACAACAGCACCACTGTTGACTACTTCTTCACGACTGTTACTAGATGCCGCCATATTAGCCATCACTGTTGCAACCTGAAGAATTAACAGAACAACTTGTTTTAACAAATAATAAAGAAAAAACTTTTCTATCCGTCTTTCCTACTATTTTAACTTACGATTTAGCTAAGAGAAAAAAATTGAAGAAGCTTGATTAATGTATCCTAAAGTCTTAATATATCTTGTTTGCTAGATAAATGTGTATATTTTTTTAGCCACTATTATATTTCTTAATCATGAAAGAGTTATAATGATTATTCTACTTTTGAAGTGCTATTTTATATGTAAGTATTTCATTCTTTCTTTAAAATTGTTTAATCTTTCTAACGAGTGCAACAAATTTCAACTAAATTCTCTCTAATCCTATTTAGCTAGCATTAACATGACGAAATATTTCATAACATCGTCAGTTACACATTTGTTGTAGAGATTTTGAAAAGTACTAGGACTAATAATCCTTCTAGTAGTCGTTGTTTCTTACTTGATCTTTAACGAAGACTGAATCACACACGTCGCCATGACGACAAGCTGAAACAAGGACTCGCGCTGAATGATACTTTCTTAACCAATCGCATGTCGACGTGTCAAGAAAAGACAAGTTTGCAAGTGCTGCAGTAGCTAGCAGAAATACTTCGCTAGTCTTTGCAGAGGAGGCTAAATCTGTGAAAAATAAAGTTTTCATCAATTTCCAAAAACAAATATTTAAAATCCTAACTACTTATTTATTAAACTTCGTGTTATAAAAAATAGTGATTACCTTAAGTATGTACTTTGTAAGAAGATGCGTAAAAACTTATTTTATAACAAACCTGTTAAAGAATGCACAAGTTTCTCTGTATTTTCAGCTAGTCCACGTAAAGTAGCGCCACTGCTGTCCATCCAGGGGGCGGTAATCTGAGCAACCAGTCCTGCTGCTTCGCTTCGAAGTTGAATACTTGAAGAATCTTCGCAGAGGATGTCAGTAATGATATCCATCCCGCTAGCCTAAATTGAGAGAAATTATTTAGATTTTGAGAATTTGTAAATATTATTAGAAAGATTATACATCCTAAGTATTCCAGTTATTGGAGATGTTCATCATCTTTTCAGTGAAGTTAATGTAATATGAATAGTTGACATATGTATAAACTGATTTATATCTCCAGTTCCCAAACATCAGCGATAAAATTGGTTCTATTGAATTATATTCATTGACTTTCGAAATTGTTACAATAGTCAAATTATTAACATGACCGTATCAAATTCTTTCCATGGTCTTTCAATGAATTGTTACCAAACACTGCTAGTAAAATCGTTCATTAATACGAAGACCTTATCAGTGCTGCAGTTATAATCATTTTTACACAAATAACAAATAAAAGTAGCTTGTTTCTTTGTAGTTAAGCACAAAGCTACATAATGGCCTTTCTGTCCTCTGCCCACAACGGATATATATGAACCCGGCTTCTAGAGTTGTATGCCACTGGGGGAGGGACTAAAGGTAGCTACAATATGATGATATATTAAGATAATAAAAATGTTCAAAAACCAGTCATACAGGGATCATTCTCCACCAAACGCTGCCAAGATAATCTTTTAATACAACCAAAATCCCACCAAATATTTCAAATAGAATTATTTGTTCTAACGGATAATAATTACTTCTAATTATTAGATTATGCGAGAATTATGTATACTTTTGATCTATAATTAGATCACCATTGCGCATAGTACCTCTTCTAATTGTTGGACAGCAGAAGGAACAGAACATACTATAGTCAGGGCACGAAGAATTGTTGCCTGTAGATGTCTCCACTTTCGTTCCACACAAAGCGCTAATAAAGCTCGAATACCACCAGCCTAGAGATTGAACAGGAACACCGAATAAAAATTCAAGATTATGTTTATGTTTCAGCTAGCAATTAAGATATAAAACTCAACATGAAGCACATTGGTTCATTAGACTTCTACTAAAGAAACTCACTAATAATTTTGTATCGCTCTAACTAAATTTTAAGCGTTATTAAACAATAATAATTTGATTTGTTAGTAAAGAGAATACAGAAAAATAACATCAATTTGAAAATTGCCTAATAGTCACCATCAAAAGATACCCACCTTGGCGATTAGCTCACACATATGTTCTCCAGTTTGACCTAAACTGTTGATAGCTGCTATTGATCTCTTCACACAAAAACTGTTCTTGCTTTCTTCAACACCCTCTACAATCACCTACAACAAAAATTATCCCGATTTATCCTGTTCTTTCTAGAAAACTTTCGTTGATTAATGACATTATTTCAGCTCTATTTGGTTGAAACTTATTTTGATCCACGAGTTTCAGTAGTGTTTCTAAAAACATACATATATATACTTACACACACAGATATATATATATATACGCTATTCCTAAACCTACCATGTGTTGTAATATTATCAGAAAATCATAAGCACAAACTCTAAAACATGGACAGTTTGTAGGACGTGGAAAAATATTCCACTGTATAACTACAATTATATGAACTCAAATAGCCACGTGTGAAAATGTTTTATTCTGTTGTCCTCCATCAGGCTTAGCAGCAATACAACTGAAATGTCGCATATACATAAAACTTATTATTATGTCTATACGCGAGAGTAAATAAAGTTTTTTGTAAATTGTTGTCTGTAGTTCTAACTACTTTTAAACACATTTTACTGAAATTTCAGCACTCTTTATTTAAAGGTCCTAGTCTGATCCAAAATATGTTTCATGTAGTATAACCAAACTTAGATGAAGTTGTACAACTCAAAACCATATCTTCTTGTTATGAAGGTTTGCTATCATTGAATGAAAGTTCGTTAAAATATATGAAATTGCATATAATATATAAAACACCTATAATTTTTTACGTAAACATATAACATATACATACACACCTTTAACTGTATTATTTACGTTATTTGTGTGTACGTATATATGTTAAAACAAATCTAATGGTATGTTCAAAAACTGAGTGGGTGATTAAATAAAATGTCTTTATTTTTATATTTACATGAAACATAACATACAACACTTAATCAAAGATCCTTACCACTAACTGTTGCAAGTAAAGTCTGTCTGTCAGTCGTTGGAAACATTCTCCAATATTTTTCAGACATCCAAAGATTTCTTTTTTAAGGTCTTTCTCGTCTTTTTCGAAGTCACTACATAGAAGATTAGAGTTTAACATTAAAACATAGAAATTTGGTGGAATACACATTCCAAAGTTCTTACTAAACATTTACCGAAAACGAAAAGTAATATTTCCAACTTCACATTCAATGGCCAAAGTTCAAACTTTAGATAATTATCATATGAAAGGTAAACTCAAAATAGCGAGTACTGTTTGTTTAACAACTCATGATAGTATACAGTTCAGAGTTTCTCAATCCACGAGTAGTCAGAATGTGTGAAAGGATCGCGAACAGACTTTGAAAATAGTTAATAGTATATATATATATTTATTATGTGTTTTAGTTTAGCCAAATGTTTTTGAACTAGTTCTATTTACAGGGTGCGACTGACCATTAGTGTTAACAAATGGGTCCCGAGTTTAAAAAGTTTAAGAAACACTGAAAACTGTCCCCATCAAATGACACAAAACGGGCGTTCATAACAGTGATTTTACTTTCCTTCAGAAACAGATACAACATTCTATCCTTACCTGTTGCTGTGACTCTCAAGTTGATTACAAGCCTCTTGTAGTTGATTACAAGCCTAAAGGTGCAAAACATGTATGTTAATATATATATATATTGTTTATATTTCTTTACGTATGAATATATTTAGTTTTGCTTCTTTGGTTGTTGCTAAGTGCAAAGCTGCACAATGGAATACCTGTTTGCTACCTATCACGGGTATCAAAACAAGAGTCATAAGCCCTCAAGCTTGTCGCTTAGCCATTAGAGGTAATATATTTAGTAACAATATTATGTTTATTTTTTATCCAAGTCATTTCAAAATGTTCACATTATTTAGAATAGCAATACAATATTCCCTTTTATTATACAAAATCCTCATATTTACTAAATATATATTAAATACGAATAAAATCTAAGATTATAATTATAAAGGACAGTTAAGTATACTCCCGTTTTTTAATCTCAAACCATAGCTTTCCGGGAACCCAAATATAATAAAAGTAAGACATTATCATAAATTTCAGATCAGAACAGGCTACCTGCAAAGACCAGCATTAAAAACTAACGTAGTAAGTAATATAGTTAAGTTAATATACTGTTTTACTTAGGTGTATACAGAAATCACAAAACAAAAACTCTTATAATTAGAATGCATTGCCTCATCAATTGATAATCTCGTCTTAGCGATATTTCCATCCATAAACCCAATAGATTAACTAGCATAAAATTAATGTTGCATAAACTTTTTGGGCCATTTATAATCAGAATAAAAATATAAGTAATGAAAACTAGTATAGTTGTAACTAAATATTAGGGTACATATTTTAGATTGTCATTTGATGAACAATAGGTAAACATATACAAGAGATCCAGCGCCATCTGGACAGTCACTCCAGAAGATAGAGCACATTAATCTCCCCTGAATAACTATATCTCGGTTTTCAGATAACTATGATTAAACAGCTTTCGAAATAAGAAACGAATATTTCTGCAGGGATATTTAAAAGAAAAAAGATAGCAAAGACCACTGTCCATTTCTTTTAAAAATATAAAAATTATGGGCACTTAAGCCTGATTTCTGAACGAGTCAGTTATCGAAAGCAAGGATGGAAAACATCTAGATAGGCTAACCTTAAGGAGATCTGGTTCCATATTTGGCAGAGAGATGTTATAGTCATGATGTAAATCACGAAGGTCAGCACTCAACTGACATGCGCTGGGACTGAACTTCTCCCACTGGTTCCTGTCAGCTTTTTTCAGAATGTATGCGAAGTCTCCCGTTATTATGGCACTTCTGTCTTTCAGAGTCGCGATAGTATCTGTTGGTTTACCCAATTTTACAATTAATAATAATCTCAAATTATATGGACATTCAAATCATGTCTTATGCTTTCACTTCAAAAATAAAAGACGTATATTATGTTTCTTACCAATGTGAAGTAAATTATACTGTAATTTTTAATCAGATGTTTAAATGTCAAATCTACGATGCATAGCAACTTACCTAGAGCGTTACAAACAGCTAACGCTGCCAACAGTTCAGGATCGCTTGTTAGACATTTACTTTGAAGAGTACTCAAACACTCAGTTTCCGTTAGCACTCGGATGTCCTGCAACCATCGCTGTACACTAGTGATATCAGTGAGCTCTAAACTGCGAGAAAATATATTAACCACGAAATATGTATTAATACAATACAACTTGCATCTTAAAATATAGACTTAATTCGTCATAACATACCTTTCCTATTCACTGAATTGGAAATGGTCAACACACTTTATTGCTGCTACAGATATCATTCTTTTTTCGATATTATTTAAGAGAAGACACGGAATAAAAACAAACAATATCAAAATTAAGCACAGGGCAGCTTTTCATAATCCATAATTCAATGAAAAAATATTTTATGTTCTAATATTTAAGCCACCACAACTATTATATGTTATTCATTTATGAATGTGGTTTAATCATCTAAGTCAAATTACCTTTCTATACAAGAAGAAAGGTGATGCCGCAGTAAACTGTTCTCTGGAAGAATTCCTGGATCTCGAAATACCCACGGTTCCTCTTCATCAGAATCTTTACGAACTTGAAAGTTATTTGCAAGTTGAATATGGTCGTTATATGTCGCTTTATGTTTTTCTTCAATTGCGGATTCAACTTCCAGTACGAGTAGATTATTATTTATTTCCTTCGCAGATTTTTCAAGATTTTCAGTCGTTCTTCCATCGGAAGTTCCTTCCCTAGTGGTCTTCATGCTTGAAATTTCACAGTTCGCTGGCTGCTGAGTTCTCTCGACAAATCCACTTCTGCTTCGTGGACCAACCAGATTTAGATCTTTTTGAGAAAATGCGTTAATAAGTTCTTCACTGTAGCTACAAGACACGTCGTTACTGGTACTTTTGTTCAGATTATTAGGAACGTGGGTGTCCGAGTTGTCGTTATTTTTTATTTGGATTTCACAATAATTTTTGCTATTTGAAAGCTGAGAGGACTCTTCGTTGTGCACAGGCTTGTCTGAATTGAACTTGGAGCATATAGAAGTTTGTCCATTTGTACTATAATGGCTACGAAGTGATTCGACATCAACAGAAGGGAGTCCAAGATGTGATGCCGGTGGTGGAGGGATTTTTATCATATCTGGAAAGAGGTTTCTAGCCAGTGCACTATGTCTGTTGGTAATATCGTGACTCTTCCTTAAGGGAGTGTCTTCATTTATTGCAAAGGCTTCACTAGAGGGGGAGAAGTGAACAGCTTTAGAAGGACTTCCTCCTGTGCAGGTTCGACTGTTACTTCTTACCAAGGCACTTTTCTTAGGCGTGCTTGTATTTGGAAGTTTATCTGGAAAATCATGGGTAATGTGCCGTGGGGTGGAGAGTCTGGTTTGCTGAATTCCTAAAGATTTGGTTTCCTGAGTACTAGCGATTGGGCCTAAATGGAGCTGTTTCTGTGGGGGTGATGTTCGGCGAGGAAATGTATATTTTGACAATGTTCTTTCAGGGAGACACTCTCCACAGTCAGTACATATAACTGTCCGATGCCCCGCATTGGGTAAGGTAAGGTTCTGTTGAGATCTAGCTGGAGTCCCTGGCAGTGGGGCGCATTGCCCACTTGTGATACCGTTGTTTTGAGGTATACTTGTTTCACCATGATGGCTGACTTTAACTAGATGATTCACAGACTGGTCACTGCTGGTCGTGGGTGAATTTATAAGGCCTAGGCCCTTATACTGATGATCATTTTGTCCTTGCCTGGGGAATGTGCCGATGGAATCATAATACATTCGGCTTGGCATCCGACGAAAAGGAATATCACTTTTTACGGGCGTTTTTAGAAGCATGTCGTCAAGTTCCTTAGGATCACATGACAACTGAGACATATTCACGACAGCATAGTTGATATCCTTGTATAGCGGGCCGCACGCTTTGTCCAAGGACCGTAAGAAGGACTCACTTCTGTAAATCCGACGGCTCACAGAATCATGAGCAGGAGTGTCCTCTGTGAAAGAATCACGCGATTGGGCAGACGGTGTTACCTGATAGTAAAACGGTGTATGATCTGGCCCAACAACTGGCTTTCTTATGCAGTCATAAGGAATGTTGTCTGTTTCAAAGCCAAATCGACGATTTAGCTTTCTGCGAAGTGGCCCGAGTTTTTGTTTCTTACTGCGTTCTTCGATCGTTCCGTTGTTTAGAGGCAAAGCCAACAAGCGAGCACCATGTTGCTGCCTTCCGAGCCACGCTTCCTAAAAAAACGGAAGGAAAATTAAGACTCTAATCTAAAACACATTGTTCATATTAAATCTTAGTCACCAACGTATCAGACAAATGATCTCGAGCTGTGACAAGCGTTGAAACTAATATTATCATAAGTCAAATCACTAAAAAATAAAACGGAAGTCGAGAATAAATTATATCTCTAAAAATTCTTCGTAAAATACTGAATGTTGAAGAATACAGATAGTTATAAATATATGATTTTTGTCCTACCGTCTTATGGGACGAAACGAAAAGAAACAAGCTCTGAATGTTGTGTAAAACTGTACAACAAAGCATATTATGTAAAAAGAAATATGCTTAGAAAACCCAAGCTATGCTACATTAATCAAATTTATAAATCACCAAATGTATCCTAGAAATATTGGCTACCCCTAGCAATCATACTGCCCCTGCTTAACCCAGTTCGAGGTGTGGTTCTTCCTTTCACTCCTAACACGGCATCACATACGTTAAACAGTTATTGTTTGGCATTCCCTCCAAACTACGGGGAAGAAGACCGTTGAGAACCAACTTCCGTTTCTTTTTCGCGTATCTTAGAAAAGCCCTGCCCATGCCGAGTATAATTCTTTAACGCTTTTTTTTCCCCTTACAAGTTATATGTATATAGAGGGGAATGTCCAGATCCGAGCTTTCCCAGGTCATTCTGTCTGTGAGAATACTATCGCTTCACACGATTCGAGAACAAAGCTCTCATCAAACTGAAAAACACACTTGTTTCTCAAACCAATAATAAACTATTTCTTAAGTACAAACATCTACTACACTTCAATATATGAATACATTTAAGAAAGAAAATAGGAGAGAAAGACCAAATGTAATAGTTTGGAATAAAAACAACAAAGTAATAAATTATAATAATAAAGCACAACTCAATTTGTTTTAACTATTTTTACTTCCGTAAGTTTTGAGCAACGACGTAAGGGATTATGTACGTACATTCTTCTTTTAAAGAGGGATTTCCTGTATTAAAACCACGTAGAATTTTATAACAAGTCGTTATGTAATTCTGAAAGAATTCTCTATTAGCATTAGTGAGTTTGCCATTCATGTCGCTGTAGCTACTGCGCAGCTGCAAACACCACGTTTTTCCACAGCTGTCATTAGATTATAATGGGTGTTATTGAAAGAGAAAAACGACGCGCTCTTAACGGTCATTTGGAGTACAACTTTTATATTGACCAAGAACATTTCAGTTGATAAAGAAAAATCCTCCTCTTCAATCCTACATACACCGTCTAACAATTTTAAAACAGTTAAATGTTTTAATTTGAAAGAATCTGAATCCATCATAAAATTTTTATAACAACAATGTTGGTTTAAACTGGAGTCATTACATAAAACTGGAAAAGTCTTTTAAAACATAAGTTAGAAAAATTCCAAGTGTGGTCTAAGCGATAGATTTGGCTAACATAAAAAAATATATAAATCACTGACTAAAATATAACTGGCTCTATACAGTTAAACTAAAGTTGGAAAATATGTTCACTAGTAACCCTCAAACACTGTATTTCATTTAACTGGATCTATACAGTTAAACTAAAGTTGGAAAATATGTTCACTAGTAACCCTCAAACACTGTATTTCATTTAACTGGATCTATATTGTTAAACTAAAGTTGAAAAATATGTTCACTAGTAACCCTCAAACACTGTATTTCATTTAACTGGATCTATATTGTTAGACTAAAGTTGGAAAATATGTTCACTTGTAACCCTCAAACACTGTATTTCATTTTCTTTAACTTACTAAACAAAAACAAGAATAACAGAGACCGAAGATATTTTGTGCGGTAAAAATATTTTTATGAAATTTAATTTTCGTATATTGGATTAATAATTGCATTTACTTTAAAAACTATAACACAAAGCGATTTTACAAAAAAAGGTATAATACAGCTAGTAAATGTTAAGTTGTATCTAGTAATATGAGTAAATTTCATAACAACTAATAACAGCACTTGCTAGGCCTTTTGTACTAAAAGAAAACTCGACGAAGGCTTAACACAGAACTATTCCGTTGTGTTCATTTAAATTGGCCATCACAAAAGTGCGGCCTACCCCGTTAAGTTTGCTGTCTTTTCTATGGACGCAAACCTTCATCTTTTTCCATCAGAAACGAACCAGTTTGTCTCGCATAAGTACTCAATCATTCGGTTCAAAATATTCAAAGTATGTTTATTTTTATGAGTCATATTATTCAAACATACATTTTATTACTGGCAATGACTGCTGACCGAAGAAACGAGAAACTGGTGGCAACTTTAAACAATACCAAGTGATGACGCAAAATATATGATTTCTTATTAGATATTTCAATAATTTTCACACAATTACGTTTTAGTATTGAAATATTTCATTTTTTACAAACTGACCGAAAATTAGATTCCCAACTTACGATTTCTCCATCCATACAACTACTGCTTTGACCCATCCTTTACAGGTTGTCCGAGATCAACGCGACCAACAATCATGCAGACAAGCAGTGCGCTTGGCCAAAACTGGGGTCTAAGCGAGAGATTTGGCTCTTATGAATAGCGCGCCTTTCGCGACCAATCTCTCACGAGCAATATAAAGAACGTCAGCTGCTAAAACTGTCTATCGATCTGCTTTAACATCTGCTGCGTGCCCGGCGCGTGGCTCATGTGCCGCTCACAAAAGAAGCACGCGATCATCTCAGCGTGAAAAGCATGGGGCGACAGCAGCCACGTGCCGCATGTCGAAGGAGGTACGAAACAAGTAGAAAGGACCTATTTATTATAATATTATAATTGTGCTCCCCGTACTTAACCTGCTTTCCTTACGTTAAGCAGATGTTAGCTCAAGGAAATTGTGACAAGGCTTTGTTTTTAAACGAGCGAATCTTAATGAATAAACTCAACGCAAAAGGGAACCCATATTTAGTGCAGGTCTGAGAAATTCTTCGCATAGCTACCAGCACTGTCAGTGAATAATCATGAATGACCAAAGAATGGTTATTTTTTCAAAGCATGGCAGATTCACCACTAATGTTGAAAATTACTAACTCAGTCTATGAAAATCATCAACAATGTTACGCCTGTTCGAGATTTATTCAGTTTTAGACACAATATATTCCTACATTACTCCTATTTCGTTAAACACACACTTGCAGCTGAGTTCGATCCAGTTAAACTACCCCTTTTAACCGAACCCGGCTCTACATACAGGGCACTTGTTTCACTGATCTGTCAAAAATCATGACCGAGCGTAATTGTTTCATGTGAAATATTAAAAAAAGGTGCCAGGCGCATCATGATGGTCACTTTCTTTGGACTTAATTTGTATCGACTTATCAATGTGCCTTGGGAAGTGATAATTACTTATCTCGTAGGCGTCGAGAAAAGTACGTGATATGTAGGCCTAATTAACTTTTTAGTTATCTCCACCAGGGTAAAGAAAACTCGACGCCAATGACCCAGTTCATCAACAATTTTAGCATTACAAAATGACTAGGCTTCGACTGTTGCACAATCCTACTGAAAACCTACACATATTTATTTGATTTACACTGCTGTAAGAATACATACTTCTGTACATTCCAATACACAGAAAGGATTTTTTTTATCTAACCCAGCAGTTCTAAAACCGTTTTGTTCGTGAGCCACCTGATTTTTTTTTATCTCGCACACCACAATAGGGTCTATTATACTCTTCCCTCTTCCTTTTAGTAATTATGCAATCTTTCTGCGAAGCGCCTGAAGGAAGCCCGCGAATCACAGGTTGAGAACCGGCAATTTAACCGTAGTATAGATCCGAGTCGTTGAAATATCAAATATGTTAAACGATATCTCAAATATCAAATGACAACGAGAATAGAATAGTTTATTTTATAAAAATTAATTAATTAAACCCAAGAGTGGTAAAATATAACAATTAACGAAGTGGCAAATTGTCCCCCAGTGGGTCAGCTGTATGTTTACGGGCTTACAAAAGTACATGTATATCCCAGAGTTTGATTCCTCGTGATAAACAGAGCGCAGATGGCCTATTGTATAGATTATCGCTAAAACAAGTGGAAATAACTAATAAATATTTTTAATTTAGTTTGAATTTATATAACATATAATTAACTACTTCACAACGGCAAATAACTTTACTATATCCTACTAGTTTTAGAAACATTCTCTTATTGATAGTTTGGAGAGTTAGTGGTAAGTTTCTGGACTTTCAACGCTAAAATGTTGGGTTCGAGTTCCAAACAGTAGACAGAGCACAAATTAGCCCATCATTTAGTTTTGTGCTAAAAAATGCGATAACAGCAATTTCTTAAATCTATTGACAAAACCATTGAAAATTTTTGGAGCTAAGTAACAATAATGTTTACACATTACATGTGTTAACTACATGAATTATATACTTTAATCCTTGCGTTTTATTTATACAAATGTTAGTTATGATATGCCCATAATATGTTTATATTAGAAACAGTTATACTTTAAATACATATAAATATCTCAAAGGGAAAACATTTAATAAAACATATTTACTAAAACTGTTTCACATTTGCATTTATTTAACTAATCTTTTTAAACCTTAATCTGCAAATAAGTCATTTATTGTGATGTAAAGGGATAAGAATCCGCGAGCTCAAAATCCCCCAAATGTAATGTTGATTGGTTCAGGAATATTATTGAGTGGTCGATATTTTTATATCTTCAAATATATATTTCTAAGTAATAAGTTTTATGCAATACTAGCATCAAATGTCCGCGATCTGGGCCGATGAAGGACTTACAAATATAAAATCTGGGGTACGATCACCCGCGGACAGAGCGCAAATAGCTCATTGTGCAGCTCAGCGCTTAAAAACTAACACCCAAGCTCCGTTGCAGGGCTCATAGTCCCTCTCACGAGTCACAGAGGCCCATTGTATCGATCAAGATCCTCCCTAAGGGGTGGGGATCTGTATCCGAAAATAAACTCCGTTAGGACATCCGCCCGGGTTTTTTTCTAACTGTTTGAAACATGGCGCCCCCGGAATTCCGAAGGAGGGCCAGGAACATAAACCCCGATGACAGATTCGGCGACCCTGATAACCTACTCCTAAATCCACCATCATGCCTGAGTGACCTTTCTGTGGTGTTTTGGTCCCCATTAGTAGGGGGACTAAGCAATATAGATATGTCCACCTCCAGGGCCACTATGAGTCTGCCTGCCAAGTTTGGTCCTGCTAACTCCACAACCGAGAGAGGATTTCGCGAACAAACTAGCAAACACACAAACACAGAACATGAATTAAAATAGGATACACCTTACTTTATCTAATAAGTAAGCTTTTCTGATATTGTTTTCAACTTAAAATATTATTGGACCGAGCGCGGCACAGTGGTTAGCGTGCGGACAGTGTTTCCGTGTATCCCGTCTGTTTACCGTCCCCAAAAACGCGTTCCGTACTTTGGGGTCATGGATGCGTTATAACGACAACGGTCAAATCTCGCTATTCTGTTTGAGAAACCCAATAGTTGGCAATGGGTGGTGTTGACTTCCCTCAAGTCTAAATTACGGAAAGCCAGAGCAGATAGCCCTTGTATAGCTTTGCGCGAAATCCAAAACACAAAAAAAAAACACATAAACTATCAGTTTGAATACATAAATATCTTTTGTTTTAACTTTCTATTTCTCTAATCATTTATATTTCTTGTTATTTAATCATTCATTATTACGTATTTATAAACAAAGAATATTTTATTTTATATAAAAAATTAAATTTAAATTGGAACAAATAGATATATTGTCTTTGAAATATTAATAGATAATTTATTTTAACTGAATCAAATAGCTTCTATTCGCAAATAAAAGTTAGTGTTATTTTGTAACTAAAAGTAATTATTGTATCGTCAGCAAATATATTAATTTTACTCTTTAATTTTAAATTACGAAATTATTTATATAATTTAAAAATAACATAGGTAAAAATATCGAACAATGGACCTAAATCCCTTTAAAATTAAACGACTGTGCAGATAGCCCATGTATAGTTTTGTGTGAAATATAAGAAAGAAACATAAAGTATTATGAATATTTATACATAAATATATTTCACTTTTAACTTACTCCGTTTCTTACTTTATCTATTAAGGTTTTCAGATGTTGTTTATAACTTAAAATATTAACTAACATTTCATTATTGAATTATTTTTTATTTTTCTACTTATTTTCTTTTAAGTAAATAATTTTTAGACCAAATTAATAGGTTTATTAGCCCTTATTCTTATAATGTCTTTGTTATCTACCAATATTTGTTGGGACATTACGATAAAAGCCTTTGGGAGTGGTTTATTTAGTAACATTAACTAATTCTATCATGAATCCTCAGATGTGACGGATTTACTATTATATATATATTAATATTGACATTTGTTTAGTTTTAAATTTATGTTTAGAAATGTACATAAGTTATACTGTTAAATCTGTATTGCGAAATTCCCGCTTATTATCTAAAAGTTACATATTTGTGTCCGTAAACGCTAGTTTAGCGTCAGTATTATTGCGTAAGCTGAAATTTTGAGAAACTCTCCACACGCCTATAAATATAACCAACTCGACGCGCCAAAAACAGTATCTATTATTGGTTTGTTATATTTCGTGTGCTATAAACTTCGGGAGCTATAACTGTGATTAACGCGTTACAAATGTGACGGTTAATCCCACTTTTCATTGATAAAAGAGTAGCCCAAGAGCTGGCAGTGGGTGTTGTTGACTAGCTGCCTTCCTTCTAATCTTTCACTACGAAATTAGGGAAGGCTAGCGCAGATAGCCCCCGAGTAGCTTTGCTGTATCAACTTCAGTGACTTTTAAAACATGAGGAAATATTGACATTTCTAATATTTAAAAATGAAAATCATGGAGATACACAGTATTTAAAATAACACATACTTCTTTGTATTAAAACAAAACAGCACTTAATTATTTGATTTTTAATTAGGCGAAATCAGGCCATGAATGATTTTGCTGTCAAAGTGAGGATAGGCATAAGTTTGTAGGATTTTCTGGCGAAGTGAGAATATACATAAATAAGCTTTAATAATTTTTCAATCACACTTATCATCTGAGCATCATGACGCTGAAAGGCGTATTTGGATAATTTCTAACGAGACAGGGGGAAAATATAGGCAAGTAAATCTCCGTATGAAAACAAAATTGTATAACTTTAACACGACCACTGTGTACTTAAGATTGGCACTTTTATATAGCAAGACTAGGTCAGACTATACTTGTAAAACTGTTACTGTTTTACAAAACCCCTCTGTCTTAATACGAGGATAAGTTTGTAACTTCAGCGAGACTGTTGTAAGTAAAAACAACAATAGACCATCTTTATATTTTTTCTAAAGATTTCAATTTACATCACGATTAGGAAAGGTCACACTCGTATGATTTTTAAGAAAAACTCTCTTTATCAATACGAGATCAGACCTTTCCTGAATAATTACTTAGTTCCAAGAAGACGGGTCACGCTTGTATGATTTTTTAAACAGAAGTCCCATTTATTAAAATATGGACAGGTAATATTTGCATGAGGAGACTCCTCTATATTAAGATAAATACATAAGGTTGAGATTATATATCAAAATGATTCAAATCACAAAGTCACATAATAACCACAGCCGCTATAAAGTTACAATAGAACGGAATGTATCAGAACTACATTTTGACATTACTTGGCATTTCGTGGTGAGTGTGATGCCTTTGAAAACTGATCGCTTTTGGAAGGTGTATATAACAGCTCTTTTCAATGCAAAATATTAATACTCTCAGATTATGAAGATGTGTTGAGAATTTTTAATTCCCAAGACGGGTATATTCTTTGCACTTAATGGTATTGGAAAACAAATGAATATGGATCAACATGGGATACCAGGACCCTCAAGAAAGAGGTCTACAACAAGTCGCATACTCCAGCTGTAATTAGAAAAGTGCGACATCTGGTAACAGGTGAGATCTACGAACACAAAGGTCAGTGGCAAAAGCCGTCCATGTGCCCCAGACAACATTACGCAACATAAGTAAGAAGGATCTCCATCTGGAAATGAGTCAACGGGGTATGGGTTCACCAAGTAAAAGCTTCTAATCATACCTTAAACAGTCACGTACCTCAAGCAGCCGGGGTAGGAAACAAGTATTCATGCTATTCCATACAAACACATAACTGTCAAGTCGTCATATGCAATGCTTGTGGATTTCTGTGCGATCAGACTGTTGATATGGACACAAGTGTTTCTGTATTTTAGTGAATGTGTGTGTGTGTGTGTGCTTTCTTATAGCACAGCCACATCGGGCTATATGTTGTGTTCACTGAGGAGAATCGAACTCCTGTTTCTAGCATTGGAAATCCAAAGAGTTACCATTGTCCCACCGACTGGATGACAAAGAGCACTGGAAAACCTTCGTCCTCCTACACTAGATGGACAGATGGTGTGCTTTGGACATGACATTCTTACGAGCCTTATGCAATGAAAATTACACAGCATGGCTGTTATCTAGATGCACGATGGTCAGATAAATCATAACTGATGTAACGACTTGGACTGTAACAACGTGGTGAGGCTCTATGAGCATTTTATTATAACATACACAACCTCTGTATAACTTATGCTTGTGTTACTTTTAATGGAATTCCTCTGAATTAGCCCCCCACTGGCACAGTGGTATGCTTTTGAGCTTACAACGCTAGAAACCGGGTTTAGATACCCGTAGTGGGCAGAGCACAAATAGCCCATTGTGTAGCTTTTTGCTTAACTTGAAACAACCAAACAAATAATCCTCTAAATTAAGATGGAGGGACGTCTGTATTAAAATCAAAAAAGTGCATAATTGTATGATTTTTAACAAGACTTAACTGTCTTAGGAGGGCAAACTATGCATAAATACTTAACAAGAAGTCGTTGAATATAGATGACGAGAGGTTACGCTTGTGTTATTTATTTTCATAGTTTGTTTGTTTGGTTTGTTTTGAATATCGTGCAAGGCTACACGAGGGCTATTCGCGCTAGCCGTCCCTAATTTGGCAGCGAAAGACTAGAGGGAAGGCAGCTAGTCAACACCACCCATCGCCAACTCTGGGGCTACTCTCTTACCAACAAATAGTGGGAATAACCGTCACATTATAACGTTCCCACGACTGAAAGGGCGAGCATGTTAGGTGACGGAGACTCGAACCTACGACCCAAAGATTGTGAGTCGAGCGCCTCAACCAGCAGGCCATGCCAGGCCTTTTATTTTTACAGATAATTATTTGTAGCATATAAAAGCATGACAAGGACATAGCTGTATGATTCTAACAAGGCTCTTCTATATCAGGATGATGGCAGGTTATTCTCATGCGAGTTTTTAACAGGAATTCTTTGGATTGAGCCACAAAAAGATCATACTTGTATGATGTATTGACTAAGACTCTTCTGTTTTAAGGCAAATACAAGCCGTACTTATAATACGTTTTAACAGCATTTTTGTACTGAAATGGGGAAGGATCATTTTTTTACGACACTATAAAGAGTTTGTTTGTTTTTGAATTTCGCGCAAGGCTACACGAGGACTATCTGCGCTAGCCGTCCCTAATATAGCAGTGTAAGACTAGAGGGAAGGCAACTAGTCATCACCACCCACCGCCAACTCTTGGGCTACTCTTTTACCAACGAATAGTGGGATTGACCGCACATTATAACGCCCCCCACGGCTGAAAGGGCGAGCATGTTTGGTGTGACGGGGATTCGAACCCGCAGATTGTGAGTCGAGCGCCCTAACCACCTGGCCATGCCGGGCCTCACTATAAAGAGATCCCTCTATTTTAGAACAAGTACAAGTCATGCGACAATGATCCTATTTAACAAGGTTCCTTTGAATAAAGACGAGGATAGACTGTGCTTGTATTATGTTTAACAAGTCTCGTTTGTTTCAAGACAAGAACAGGCCAAGCTTTTAGGATTTTTTAATCATAATCTTCTTTATCAAAAGAGAGTAGAACTTAACATTATGATTTTTATCAAAACCTCTCTGTACTAGGATGAGTACGAGTCATGCTTGTATAATCTATTACAAGACCTCTCTGTATTAAGACGATGAGGGACATGTTTGTATGTCTTTTTCTTTTGGTAAAATATCGCTGTATTAAAGACGAGAACAGATCATGCGTGTATGATTTTGTATTAAGACGAGGACAAGTCATGATTCTACAGTTATTAACAATAACTCTTTGTGTTAAGATGAAAAAAAATATTCTTGGTATGATTTTAAACAAGACCTTTTTGTGATAGGATGAGAACAATTCATACTTATGTATTTTTCTAACAAGACCTCTTTGTACTAGGATTAAGACAAATTGTGCTTGTATAATTTTAACAAGATTTTTTGTGTACTAAAATCATGGCAAATCACACTTGAATATATTTTTGCAAGACCTATTTGTTCTAAGGTGAAGACAAGCCATGCTAACAATACTTCTTCTACTAAGATGCTTGTATAATTTTAACGAAACTTCTCTGCACTAGGAAGGGAACAAATAGCTCGTTTAATTTCTAACACAGCACATGTAACCCATAGCTTTCCGCTTAGCAACAAAGCCACAAGTATCGTATATTGTTGCCGGATGAATCACGTGTCGAAGGTTTGAAGCACGAACGGTTAAATATTCTGACTGTTTTTCACTTACTTTTTAAATCAATATGCTTTAGCATCTTATCATTTTGTAATTTTGTTACAAGTAACAATGTAAAAGTAATTAAATAAAATTGCAATTTAATGAAAGTAATAAATAGCTTTGAAGTTGGAAAAGATTGCTTAATAACACAAACAACAACAAAGCTCTTAACAGTGAGATGTCGTCAGGTTACAGTTTATTATGGTTTATTTTCTTATTTAATAATACGTTTACATTTCAATACATACCATTCATATAACGTGCACTTACATTTATCTTAACTAGTGTGGATTACTTGGGGACAGATATGGTGGGGTTCGAGCGAGGCATATGGGTTAGTCCGGGGCGTAGCCAGCACCACGGAGTGGAGGTCTTTTATCAAAAGGAAATCTGGACCTTTCCTTCTACACAAATAATTTAAATGAGTTACATGAAATTCGAGTGTTTATTAAAAGAAAAGAAAATGAACCATTTGGACTTTTTTAGGATATTGGAGTGTCTATTCGACCTCCCCACCCCACCCCTGGTTAATGTATCGGACTAGGGATCAGAGATTCTTGAGTTGAAGACTAATGCTTCGAAATACGCTTCGTGCTTTCAGCTGTGGGAGCGTTACAAGAATGACAGTCAATCCTGCTCTTTTGGCTAAGATTAGTCACTTCACACGGAAAGATTCACGGATCGGTTGTTTGTTTTTGTCTAGTCCACATTTCCAAGTTAGAGATGGTTATCCCTGAATCAAAAGGGTCTCTAGTCTGGCCGTTTAGCCCATTTTGTGCATAAGGTGTTATTTGGGTGAACAAATACATAAACAAATACAGCGTTAAAAATCGGGCTTTATATAATTCCTCACAATATTTGACGAAGAAATGCTATGTTACAAATTAAAATACGAACGTAATGGCATAAAATATGTTTATTAAATGTTTCGTAATGACAAGGATTCCATGATTAGTAATATAGGTATCATGGAGCGCGGTAGCGATCTCAATGTAGGAATGGGTCCGGTTACAAATGGCAGCCTATACATTGCGTATGATAGCGCGTACGCCAGGACGTCGGGAAAACTTAAACAAAGGGATAGAAGCGAAAAGTCTTTCAATAATCAAGTACAAAACTGCCTCTAAAGTTCGGCTAACCTTGCTTGAAGTCCAGAAAACGGGTCGCAAAAACAACGATTTTATTCTTCTTACTTCTTCTCCAT
>NW_013665894.1:639674-645748 GCF_000517525.1 Limulus polyphemus
ACTAGTAATGTTATATATATATATATATATCTTATAAAATATAGCTAACTTTCAAAAACCTTTTCGCAAGCCAACTCTCTAAATCATTATTCGGAATAATATGATAAGGTATTTGGTGCAATTATAACAAATATCTTACTACATAAAAATATACCATGAAGTGCTAGATATAATTTCACAAATTCATCTATAATAAAAAAGAGCGTGTCTCTGTCTGTGTGTGTGTGACCGCTATAATGCCAAGAGGAAAGAACCTAGAAACCTGAAATTTTGCACCCATACTAAATGCACTCTGAGGGTGTGCACCTGAGTATTATTACTTATCTTATCCACGTGCGTGTGTGCGTGCGCGCGCGCATGCGCATCTCGTTAATGAGGCAAGCTGGCGAATAACAACATAGAAAAGCCAGTGCGTTTTGACAACAATGCATTCCAACAATGGCTTTTATGTCATGTTAGTCTATGTACTGAAAGTATAAAATGAAATGTATAAACAAGAAAACTGTAAAAATATTATTAATTCTTAATTCTGAACTTTCCAATTCATGAGCGACATCCTTCAGTAGTTTATCTCAGTGTGCATCTTGAGAATGGCCAAAGAGTGTACTTCACTGAAAAAGAACGCTGACATAGTCATTTAGAATTTAGCAAACTAATAACCCGAGCGAAGCCAGGTACTTTCACTAGTATTTTAAATAAACCAACGTACTAAAATAAATAATAAAATTTATTCAGATGTGGTTTTGGATTAAAAGTACTATGTATGAGTGTTTACTCACTTACAATAAATGTGCCTTTTAAACTCAAATATATATTAAAAAGTGTTTAGTATGCTATATATCATGAGCTTTTGAAGTCCTGAAGTATTTTACACACTTACAACAAGTACCAATGTTTCCAAATATGTGGTGATCTTATACCAACTGTTAGTGCTTTTCAATCATCACACAAGTGCTTTAAAAGAAAATTGTCTGTGCTAACTAGAGAACAGAGTGTATATATCAGGAGATTAGTTTCGTGAACACAGAGCCAAACAGTGCATACGATGAAATAATAAGCTTGGGTTGACTGGATCACACACAAAGTAAACACAGTATCAAGCCTGGAACGATCATATCATACAATAAAAAGGAGTAGACAATAAACCTCGAATAGTAAGTTCGTACTTCTTAAGATACAAAAATCACCTTCCATAGTGTGTGTGAGTCAGGAAAATATACGTGGAATGACAAGATAACAGTATACAGAATACAAAAAACAACACCCTGCAATAGATGTATAACAAGATAAATAAAAAATTGGGAATTTAATAAACCTGCAAATAGGAATCGGAAAAGAAAAGTAAGCAAACAAGGCTAGAGATGCTGTAGACATTACTTACTCAAACTACTAACCCCTATTTTGGTTCCATGCTATTACTTAGAATTGCATTTGATGGAGTCAAAATAGGGATTTGTAGTTTGAGTAAATAATGTCTACAGTATATTCAGCCTTCTTTGCTTAATTTTTTATGATCCCTATTTGCATATTTTTAAATTCCCAATTTTTTATTTATCTTGTTTGCTGTTTTTATGATCAACTATGGGCAAAGGATTACTTGATATGGTAGCTAACTTTACACACTATAATAATAATGAACACAGTTAGTAGCTAGCTAATACGGTTCATGATGATTTACTGTAGCTAGTGACTATTTGATTGCATTAGTTCGAGATGTAAAATGGTAAACTGCAACTGGAGATTTGTTTGGTAATATAGTGTCCGGTTATAGTTTCTATGCAACTAAATTCTCTATATATAATGCATAGCAATGGGAAATATGTCCCAGATTAAGAAACAGCCCTTACTAAGCACGTAAAAAATGCTACCAAGAGAAAAAATCATTTTCAAATAAAACATACAAGTCTAAAACATTGCTTTAAATAAACCTTTGTGTCTTTTACAATAATTATTCTATGAATGTGTGTGTAAAAAAATTTAATATTATGTGTATTGATTTTTTACTCCTTCATTTCATACATAATATATGGTTTGGCTTCGAAATGACACCGATTGTATAGTGTACAAAGCATTGAGTATCTACATGTTACAGTCATCTAATGTTCATCTATTATTGGCTGGTAATTCGTGTTTCACCCTGTAATTAGGATTTTAAAGGAACAGAAGATATTTGTGAAATGTGCTAACTTAAAGGGGGTAATGATAACATCGTTAACTCTAGAATTATGATGTTTTTTAGTTTTTGTAAAATATAGAAGAAACACATCGACTTTTCAATACCACTACGACCTTCGCAATACCTTATTTAGTATTCTACAAAAGGTTAGGGTGCAATATACCAAGCTGTTTTTTTTTCTTTGTAGGCTGACAAGAGAATAAGAAGAAAAAGAAGAATTACAAACGAGCCATTTTGGGCTGATTTTCTTTTCCTTGTAAGTTTAACATGAATACTTTTTTGTGAAGTTGTATATGTGTACAACCTTAGAAGTCAATAACAAAGGTTTTAGAGTATTATTTAAACTGAATCTTTACTGTTTAAGATACTTTTTACCCGAACGTTCTATTATGGTTTATTCAATTCCTTGCGATCCATATTATGAACCACTAAGAAGAATATTGCTAAGATACGTGGGTTACAATAGGATCCCATAAGGTGAAATGAATAGTTGAGCTGAACAGTTCTTGGACAGAAAAATAAACCTTAGACAAAACGCTCACATGACGTATCATTCAGAATAACAACCCGATTATTATTTTTTATTGGAGCAAAACCACATTTGGCTATCTGCTGTGTGTTCACCGTAGGGAATCGAACTCCGGATTTTAGCGTTGTAAGTCCGTAGACTTTCTTCTGTCCCAACGAGGGACAAGAGCCTGAGTAGCTAAGGTCAACAATATACAAGTTAGTCAAACAAATCTAAGATTAAAAGATAGTAGTGTGCATCACCATTCGGGTGGCGGGGGTGTACATACAATGAAAGGAAAAATTCTGAAATTACTGGTTCACACAGTAGAACATTGAGAACAGTATTTCTATTATAAACAGATAACTCCATATAAAATCTAAAAAAGTTAATAATTTATTCTTCAAAAGAACCATAACAATGTAACCATAAAACTCTTAATAAATATATATATATATATATGTATGACCCCTAGAAGTTCTTCATATAGGAATATAAGAAAAAAGAAAGACCAAATTACACTGGAAAAATAGTACACAAAGTTTGATATCAAGTGGTTTACTTAGAATAAAACAACAAATTTTATTAAGCTTTGTAACGGCACATGCACACGTGGGAAAAAACCAAAGGTTTTCAATAAATAATCTTCCGATGATAGCAAACAGAAATTAACCATTAACATTTTGTTATTTACAGTTTATTTAGTGAAAGAAAACAGTGAAATCATATCTATAGCTGACATCACGTTGAAACTGTATTTTATTACCATCCTTGACCTTATATAACCATCACCAAAAAACAACAACTAGAAGACCGTATTTAACCACCACGAAGAAACAACAAGGATACCGTATATAATCACCACCAAGAAGTGACAAAGATACCGTGCATAACCACTTGTTTTTACTATTATAAGCAAAAAACTAAATATTGGTGCATCATACAGGTTTGCTATATTTTATAATTTCTAAAAATTGGTTATTATATTAATGATAAATTGACCATTAAGTTGCATTTACTCAGAGTGGATGATTGTTATATTTGTATCATTGGTGTATTTCCTTAATTACCTCCAATACTATGTGGCCCAGCGGTTAAAGTACCGGGCTGTGTATCTGCAGACTTTTCTTTGGTGTCCAGTTACTGAAAAAAAGAAAGAGCTGTGGGTACGTTATAAAGATGATGGTCTAATCCCACTATTCGATCAAATAAAAGAAGCCTAAGAGTTGGCGGTGGGTGCTATTGACTAACTGAAGTCCCTTTAGTCTGTGAGTTCAAAAGTACTTACAGCTAGGGCAGATAGCTCTAAAACAGCATTTCGCGAATATCCTAAACACAAACAAATATATAAACACATAGAATTGTATTGAGAACTCTTACTTATGTTAGAAGATAAGATTTAAACTACAGTCAATAAGGCTTTGGCTACTGACAGAAGAGAATAATGTTGAAATACATATAACTGATAAATATTTCAATCGGTCACAGAAACGCTATTGCCACCTTTTGAGAGACTTATTAATTAGACATTTATGATATTCAAATACTTTTCAAATATTCTACCAACTGAATACCGAGAACAAACAGAGTAAATATATTAGTGAGTTCAAGTTTATGTTCAAGGTTGAAGCTTTTTTATAGTGGGCTAACTGGAATAAAGAAAGGGTGATTATTAAATACACATACAAGTAAGTGTATCAATACATACGTAAGAAACTCTTAATAAAAATACACTAAGTTCTCACTCCATTTAAGTTTTGTTTTTCATCGAACTTTCAATATTTGACATGTGTAGTTCTAAAGAATAAAGTAAAATTATTTTCTACCAACTAATAACATCATATATTTATCCTTTGGTATATTTAAACGATAAAAATGTATTTAAAAAAAAATTAAGAATTCGGGAACACGACATATACAAGTATTTAGTATGTTACTTTGAACCTGAACGGCAACTTATATGACACGTGAGCTAAACAACTAGACTCAGAAATTCATAAGGTTCAGACTTATATACCCATCTCTAATTTAGAACTACTGACCGTAGAAGGGCAACCAGCCAACAACACCCGCCGTCTATACGACTACTCTTGACCGAAAAACATGTTTGACTGTTAAAACATAACGCTCTCACTGCTCAAAGTGCGGAGTGTATTGATCGAAGTATTGGGCTCGAGTCTTAAGCCTTGCTATCTGCAGCCTAATCTTACATTTAGCCAACACCTAGGTCGCAAAACGAGGCATAAATTCGACATATATGTGTATGTATGTAAAATGTTTGTAACTTATGATTAAGAAGAAACACTTTCGTAGAGAAAAACGTTATACGAAAATTGATGCAGATGGTACCTTTAAATAGCATCAACCAATTTCAAGTGGACTAAAATCATGTTTTTATTAGTTCCACTGAACAACAGCCAGCATTGGAAGTCATGTACTGGATTTAGGTAATTTGTGTTTATTCATCATAACAAGTCACAAACTCCAGTTGTTCTAAATAAACTTACAATAATAATAAAAACAGTACGGAGAACTACAAAAAATTTTAAAGATATTGAAAACGATTCAGAAGCTCGAGCACTTTCGAAGATTGGGCTTTTCTTCTTCTGTTGTTCCTAAAGAAGAAGACCCATTTTTCGAAAGTACTCAGGTTTTTTGATCGTTTTCAATAAAAGCATTTGAAAGTAAAAAAGAAATCCCCTGATTACGGAACCTAGTTTTGTTTAATATTGTATGCAACCTATTTGGTAATTATTCGAAATTTAGTTGAAATAAAAGTTCCTTTAGATAATCAGAGCAACTTTAGTAAAAATGAGAGATACATATTCTTACTGAATTATGGCTTAGTAGAAATAATAACAGTTTGTCATTATTACTCTGAAAAGTAATGGAAATAAGATTCGTCCATGATAGCGGGACCATGTTTGATTAATACTATTACAGGATCACACTTAGTTTAAATGACAATTACTTCTTAATAACTGGATAAAGTCTGGTAGATTTGAAAGTTACACCAACATTATCAAGTGATCCCGTTAGAGGAACAACTATATACATCTCAAGAAAGAATTATCCGAATAAAAATAACAAATGAAACTCTTGCATATTTTAAAATATTTTTTTAATGCTCGCCGTCGGGATGGGGGGGGGGGCAATCGAGGACTACGCAACGATAAATAATTATAGGATAGTATATCAATGGCTATTTTTTATTAATAACATGCAATATATATACATACATATACAGTGCCTTGCAAAAGTCTCCCCCCCCTATCTGTGGTGGTAATAAATTTTAGGTATTTTCTTGTGAAAGACATAACTCAAATGGCTAAAAATATTTATTATATTAATCTCAGACCAGTTTCTAAATATTACAAAGAACAAAAAGGT
>NW_013665894.1:646276-658086 GCF_000517525.1 Limulus polyphemus
ACACACCTCGACAAGCCCCCCAGTGGCACTGAAGGAGCTGCAGACTTTAATAGCAGCAACTGGAGTTACCGTACACACCTCGACAAGCCCCCCAGTGGCACTGAAGGAGCTGCAGACTTTAATAGCAGTAACTGGAGTTACCGTACACACCTCGACAAGCCCCCCAGTGACACTGAAGGAGCTGCAGACTTCAGTAGTAGCAACTGGAGTTACCATACACACCTCGACAAGCCCCCCAGTGGTACAGCGGTATGTCTGCGGACTTACAACGCAAGAAACCGGGTTTCGATACCCGTGGCAGGCAGAGCACAGATAGCCCTTGTGTAGCTTTGTGCATAATTAAAAACAAACAAACAAACACCTCGAAAATATCACGTACTTTATACAAAAAAGGCTTGTATGGTAGGGTGGCAAGAAAGAAACCACTATTGATGAAGATGCATCTTATATCGCGAATGGACTATGCCCATAAACATTTCAATAACTCTACAATAATATGGCAGAAAGTTCTGTGGTCAGATGAGACCAAAAAAGAACTTTTGGGGTTAACTGACAAACAGTATGTATGGCGGAAACCCAACACTGCTCATGATTCGGCAAATACAGTCCCAACTGTCAAGCATGGTGGTGGGTAATGCTGTGGGGAAGTTTTTGCAGTTGGCACTGGAGAACTTGTACGCATTCAAGAGATCATGGACAGTACAAAATATACACAGATGCTGGTGGTAAACCTGAAGAAGTCCGCTGAAAATCTAAAACTCGGTCGAAGGTTTACATTTCAACAGGACAATGAACCCAAACACAGATCAAAGACAACCCTTGAATGGTTTCGGAGAAACAAAATTAATGTATTTGACTGGCCAAACCAAAACCCAGACCTAAATCCACTCAAAAATCTGTGGAGAGACTTCAAAATTGCTGTGCATCGAAGACATTCTTCCAACTTACAAGAACTGGAGGATATCTACAAGCTGGAGTGGCCAAAAATATCTCCAACAAACTGAGCAAAGCTTGTGGAGATTTATCCAAAACGACTTTCAGCCAATGGCTGCCAAAGGAGCTTCAACCAAATATTAACTGTATAATCATGTTAGGGGGTGAAGATTTTTTTGCAACATCTGTTTTTAAAAAAAAAATTGTGTTATATCATTCAAGTGAGTAACAATGCACCTTTTGTTATTTGTAATCATTAGAAACTGGTCTGAGATGAATATAATAATTATTTTTGGCCATTTGAATTCTGTCTTTCACAAGAAAATAACCAAAACTGATTACCAACCCAGGGGGTGTAGACTTTTGCAAGGCACTGTATGTGCGTGTGTGCGTATTGATCTGCTAACAAGTGCTCTTAGATGAAATAACAGAAACTGGAATATTAAGTTTCATGTTTATTAGAATAATTAGATAGTGTCTATAACAACATACATTAAGGCTACTGTAATCTGCCGAAGAAAAATATAAATTGTCATTTTAGCGTATTTTAAATGGGTTATTTATCACTATATAGGGCGTTTTCATGTATGGTGTTCATTCATAAGTAACATATTTTAATTGCAAGTCTATACTGTGAAACATGCAATTGAACGTTTATGTGTAAATGACTTGGACAAAAATGATTCATGTAAGTCCACTGTACAAACATATAGAGAAAGAGACGTACCTTTCACATATACATAGAGAAAGAGATGTACCTTTCACATACACATAGAGAAAGAGACGTAATTTTCACAATCACATATAGAAAGAGACGTAACTTTCAAAATCACATATAGAAAGAGATGAGACTTTCTAAATCGCAAAAAAAAAGAGAAGTATTTAGCGCGTAACTTCAAACAAATTGGTTGCTTCAGGTGATAGGGGAGAGGAAGAGATCGTGACGTCTACGAAATGGCACCAGAGGTCGTGTTGCTGGGGGCAAACTGCTAGAGAAGAGAGTAGGAGAATGAGGTCATCTATGGTGAATTTGTAGATGCTGCTCGAGCGAACCACCAGATGGTGTTGTAGGTCAAGTTTGGTTTGGTTTTATTTTAATTTCGCACAAAGCTACACGAGAGCTGTCTCTGTGAAAGACTAGAAGGAAGGCAGCTAGTCATCACCATCCACAGCCAACTCTTGGGCTACTCTTTTTTTCCAACGAATAGTGGGATTGGCCGTCACATTATAACACCCCCACGGCTGAAAGGGCGAGCATGTTTGGTGGGATGGGGATTCGAACCCGCGACCCTCAATTGCGAGTCAAATGCCCTAACTACCTGACCATGCCAGGTCTTGTAGATCAAGAGATATCAACATAGTATTATGTCATCAACACAGTTTTCAATTCTATATTTAATTATATGTCCTAAAAAGTTATTTGATTCTTTACAAGTGAAACTATTATTTGAACGAAACAGTTAATACAGCTGATTGTGTTTTTAGTTAATAATTAATTTGAATGTGTCATAAAAGTTTTGAATACTTTCTAAGTGCAGCCATTATTTTAACAAAATAGCTATTACATACAAGATCAGTAAAAATTGTTAATTTAAAAAGGGGGAATAGGGATATCAAGAAAAGTACAGAAACAAGTTGAATCAAAATCCAAAGATTATATTTTTAAGCCTACAACTAGTAATAATTTTATATTGGAGTCATAATAAGTATTTGAAGATTGAGCAAACTGTCGGCAGTAGATCTCTAGCCTTGTTTGCTTGTTGTTTTTTTGTGACCTATATTTGTAGATTTTAAATTCTCAATTTTTAATTGTTTTGTATGTTGGCTTTTTTAATGCACAGCGATGGGTAAATATATGCCTAGAGTTAGACAAAATCCCATTAAACGCATGTACAATTTTACTAGTAGAAAAGCAACCTTTTCAAATAAAACTTTAAATAAAGCTTAATGCCTTTTAATATAATTACCTACTGAGCCAGGTGGCTTTGTGCCTGAGGTTTAATGCAAACCTGCACTGATTACAAAAGTAGCTGCTCAGAACAGCATCACATCTATTATGTATTTATAACCACATAAATCAAGTTTCAATGAAAAATAATCAACTTTTAGATAGGTCATGGACATTCACAGCGCTTCATATAGTATATGTCTAGATTTTGTTACAAAATACCCAGCCGATTTTGCTGTAGGGTGTTGAAACAATAATATTAATAATAATAATAATATGAACAAATAGGCAAATTTTGAGTTTCTCTACAATCGTGCAATTACTAATTTTGTTTATAATCAATGTTTAGGTGGTCTTAACTATGAAAAGGAAAGTCTGCTTTTTGAGGTTATTTTTGCCTGAATGTTCTGTGAAATCTCTACCATGAACCGTTATCATGGTTCATGATGTCATGTAATAAATTCCTCATCAGCCATGATATTTTAATTTATAATTAAATTCATTATTTGGATGAGGTAAATATTATAGCATAGCGAATGATTTACCTTACATACTTTAAATAATCTTTCACTTTATGTATAAAACAGTTTACTAATCAATTACGTCGATAGTTTCCACTTCTCTAACTGATATATCGCATCACAGAGAATTATCTGTCTTGAAAGGTTTTTAATATTTATAACAATTAATTTTATTTTTTATAAATAAAACCATTTCTTGAACGAGACAGTTACAATATCATTCAATAATACATTCTGTTTTTTTATGAATCAAGTATTGATTTAGTATGCATTAAATGTACTGTAGTACATGATTAGAGATTTCACTTCTATATTTAATTGTATTATGTATGATTAGACAACTATCTGTCCCTTTACGTATATAATACTTGTTAACATCATTATTAATTTGTTCTATAATTTAATTTATATATTTAATATATTTTATGTTGTATGACATAAGTTTACATCTATTTACCCTAAAAAGGATGCTTGTTTAAATCTCGAAATAAATTATAATATAAAATTATTTAAATGTCATGTTTAGCTTTATAAATTAATCTATATAATTCTTCCACTGAAGTTAACTTTAAAGAATCCACATAAGTAGCTATGTTTAACCATTACTACTGTAGAAACTAAAACTAATATTTTTACCTTTCTGTATATCTTTTCTCAAATCTTTAGGCATGTGTTGACAGATCTTTTAATTACTAAAACTAATACTATTTCTGCTTCTATCTGCAATAATACTATAGAAAGGTCACATATACAAACTCCAAATAAAGTTTTATTCTTTCAACCTATTGCTTATTTAGTCTGACATGTCACTACTGATGGCATGTAGATGTAGCTAATATGTGACTGTTCTTTGGCCTAAGGCTAAATTCCAATGATGTATTTGAATTAATAAACATCAAGACTGCTGTCTAGCTAAGGTTCACAGCTGATGTTATATCGATCTTTTACGAAGGGAACTGACTAAATGATTAAAGTACATTGCTTGTTTGTTTGTTTTGAATTTATAAACCTATTCCTATGAATTACACTAATTAGAATAGCAGGTCATGTTACTGCAAAAAATACAATAGCCAGGAATGTAAATCACAGTAAAGCTGAAACACAGTGTGAGCTACTCTAAATGTAACAGTAACACATTGTATTGTTTTTGTTTGTTTTTGGAATTTCGCGCAAAGCTACTCGAGGGCTATCTGCACTAGTCGTCCCTAAATTTAGCAGTGTAAGACTAAAGGGAAAGCAGCTAGTCATCATCACCTACCGCCAACTCTTTGGCTACTCTTTTACCAACAAATAGTGGGATTGACCGTCACATTATATCGTCCCCCACGGCTGAAAGGGCGAGTATGTTTAGTGGGACGTGGATTCAAACCCGCGACCCTCAGATTGCGATTCAAGCGCCCTAACCACTTGGCCGGGCAAGTACATTGCAGAAACTGTTTTAACTTAAATTGTTCAAACCTACATAAATTCAAAATACTCTATTATTTTACTTTATTAGTAGTAAACTTTATAATGATTCTAACATATTTTAACATAAATATTTGTTGACAAATAAGAAATTTTATTTCAGTATCTTTTTTTAAATTTTCAAAACTTCACCTTATGTACATTCATGAATTATAACATTTAAACTTATTAGCTAACCAAAGCATCAGGTAATCAACAGATATCTTCTACACAAATGAACATAGCTTATAACCAAAAAAGGTTTGTGTACAATTCTTCAAGTTTTGAACATATAAAAAGATATTGAAATATAATTTCTGATTTGTCAACAAACATTTAAACTAAAATACGTTTGAATCATTATAAAGTGTACTATTAATAAAGTAAAATTATAATATACTATTTTGAATTTGTCTAAAGTCTGAACAATTCAAGTTAAAACAGTTTTAATGTAATGTAAATATACTCGGTATTTCAAATGTCTTGATCAACTTTTGCTTCTGCAATGTACTTTAATCATTTAGTCACTTCCCTCAGTAAAGGATCAACATGATATCCGCTATGAGCTTTAGCTTTTCAGCAGTCTTGAAGTTTATAAATTTAAGTACAGTGATTATGTTTTTAGCCTTAGACCAAAGAACACGACACAAGCTTTTACATGTCAGCTTCATTTGTGACATGCCAGATTAAATAAGCAATAGGAATGAAAGAGTCCACACAATTTTTATGTATGGATGTTCATAATATACTTTCAATGCTAATCTCAGAAAGAAGAAGAATTGGTATAAGTTTTAGTAGAGATCTGTCAGCATATGCCAAAAGATGTATGAAAATATATACAAAAAGGTAAGAATATTAGTATTAATTTCTACAATAGTAATGATGGTCAAACAGAGCTATTTATGTAGATCCTTTAAAACTAAACTTTAGTAGAAGAATTATACAGATTAATTTATAAAGCTAAACGTGAATTTGATATTGTAAGTTATTTAGAGATTTAAATAAGCAACCTTTTCAGTGCGAATAAATGTAAAAGAATGCTATATAACATATTAATTATAGAACTTAAAACTATAGAAATAACTGCATTAACGATGTTAATAAGTGTTTTATACATAAAGCAAAAGATAACTGAAAATGTATGTAATACAAAATTAAATATGGAAGCAAAACGAATTATATGCAACAGTACATTAAATGCATACTAAGTCAGTAGTTAGATCATAAAAAACACCGTTAGTTATGGAATGATAATGTAACTATCTCATTCAAGTAATGGTTTTTCTATAAAAACGAAACATTAGGCGTGTTGAATATTGAAAACGTTTCAAGATTGATAATTCTATGTTACAAGATATATCAATTAGAGAAATTAAAACTATAGCACTAATGAATTAATGAAGTGTTTTATACATAAAGCGATGAATATTTATGAAAGTATGTAAGGTAAATCATTAGATGTACTATAATAATTGCCTCATTCAAATAATGCAGTTACCTATAAATTATGATAGTATGTGTCAGAAAAAAATTTAAATGACATATGTTATAATAGTTGTCTCGTCAGGATAATGGTTTTTCTTGTAAAGTATTCAAAATTCTCATGACAAATTCAAATTAATTATTAACTGAAAACACAATCAGCTACACTAACTGTCTCGTTTGTCTTGTAAAATATTATATAGCTTTCTAGGACATATAGTTAAATATAGAAGTGAAAAACTACAATATTAATCACATAATCATATCTTGAGACGTGTTGATAACTGTTGATCTACAACACCTTCTGGTGGTTTGTTCGTGAACCATGTGCGTGCTCAACATAGATGACGTCATTGCCCTACCTGTTCCTCTAGCAATATTCTCCTTGTAATATACCCTCTGGTGTCACTTTGTGAACGTCACCTTCCTCCTACCAACAGGCCATCTGATGCCACTTTGTGGAACTATAACGTCATTATCTCTACCTCTCCCACTATCGCCTAAGGCAGCAAATCAGCGCGTTTGTATGAAGTAACGCGCTAACTACTAAGAGATGTAACTTTCACATACACGTAGAGAAAGAGACTTAGCTTTCACATACATAGAGAAAGTGATGTATTTTTATTTTTCCCTACTAATAATACTAAACTGATAATTTTAATACTGTTCATGCAAATATATTGATTTAAAATATACTAATTACATATCATTCGCATAATATCATTGAATGTTTCTTTTATATTTTAATTCAATGATATTAAGCTTTAAAAAAATATTTATGACTACCTTTTCACGACTTTACCAAATTTAGGCTGATATCTGAAACGAATTCGAATATTAAGAGTATACCTTTCGAGTTGAAGAGAGAAGAGATTAGTGTAGAATAACACTCTCTTAATACTTGCTGAAGTCAGAATCTGAAATGCTAAAAACTGAAAGAACTCGGGAGATAACCAACAAACTTGAAATGGAATGACAATAATAACATGATACTAATATAGAATAGTCAGGAAATCGGACACCAAACAGTGAAAAGGAAGGGAGAGTTCTGTTTTATTTTCAAACAATCGGATATTACAAACATCCTCAATCTCTTTTCATGTACCATTACGCACCGGAAGGCACGTGATATTCGCGAGGACATGAAATTGTTTTTCAACAACGCCCCCTCCCCTAAACAGTGTGTGACTTTTAGCATCTACCTGAATCTGTTTACCTACAGCTATTGTCATATTGGAAAGTAACTCACTTCTGTGATGACTCTTAATTCATAGAGCTCTACAAATTAAATTAAATATTTACTGAAAAAGTATACAAACTTGTCTGTCTAATAATTATTCATCTGTTAATTTGCTATCTGTTTATTTGCCTAACAATAAATCTGTCTTTAGCAATCACGTATTTATTAGTACAGCTATACATGCTTGTTATATACATATCTGTATAACTGCAAGTCTCATGTAACTATTAATCTATGTATATATATATATATATACGTATATATATCATTTACCTGTCTGTACACCATACATCAGTCTACTTAACAATTATTCTAAGATTATCTATATCTATATGTATTAGATATCTGTTGAACTAGTCAGTTATCTAGTTGTTTATTACTCGTTGATCTGCTTATAAAAACGTCAGTGCTTATGATGACAAAACAGATATAAAAAAAGCTTTCTCACTTTAATTTTAATATGCAGATTTTATTTAATACACGGTTTAAAATGGAGTGAGTATTAAATAAAGAACAGATAAATATAGAAATTATCTGTAAAAACTTTCACGATGAAGAAAAATTTCAAAAATGTTGATTCTCAACTGACAGAATATAAATTCGGATAGAATTCATTAATCTAACTTGTTATCTGTAAAATTATATTTTCAAGTTTAGCTTGGTGTTTATCTATTACGTGAAGTACTTTTCACAAATATTCCAAGTACGGAGCTCATTTTTGACGCTACAGGACTCGAATCTTGAACCCTCAGATCCAATTGTTGCGGGAGTCAACCACTAACCTAGTATTTTTTTCGGAGCCTTTGACAAGATAGTGGTATATTGTTTCAAAACTTTCAGAAAAATAGTGCTGCAGTGCTTCAGAATCTTCAACGAGACACCGTTTGATTCTTTTACAACCTTCAGTTAAACAGTTCTATATTCAGAATCTTCAACAAGACAGTGTTGTGTTGTAACAGAATCTTCAACAAGACAGTATCGTATTTTTTCAACATTTCGACAAGATAGTACTGTATTGTTACTGAAATTGCAACAGGATAGTACTGTGTTGTTACAGAAAGTTCAATAAGCCAGTATCGTATTGTCTCGAACATTTCGACAAGACAGTATCGTATTGTCTCGTACATTTCGACAAGACAGTATCGTATTGTCTCGTACATTTGGACAAGACAGTGTTTTCTTAGTTTCACCAGAAAAATTCTAATTCGATAGACAGTCGTGTAAGCTTTGTATCTATATTAATATACATCTCCTCTTTAAAACATGATTCATCTCCTTGGTGACGACCTTGGATTGACAACAGGATAGTTAGGTTTGATGTTCATGAAGAACTTAATACTGTGTTGTCATTCGGTATAAATAGACCCTGTTAAGTAGGCATAGTATACTGAGAAACTTACCATGCCTGAATACTTTGTTTGACTTTCGTGCAAATCTACTCAAGGGTTAATGGCGCTAGCCGTCCCTAATTTTGAAGTGATAAACTAGAGAGAGAGCAATTAGTGAACACCAACCACTGCGAACTCTTGACTCTTGGGCTACTCTTTATCAATGAATAGTGTAATTGACAATCACATTACAACACGTCAACGGTTGCAAGGGCGAGAATGATCAGCGACAGGTTTAGGTCTCGCGATCTCCCAGATTGTGAGTCAAGCGCCCTAACCACCACAACATTTGAGCATTCTTACCTGGTCTTGTATCAATATCATAAATTTTCCATGTTGAACAGCACTGGGATCAGAACCATGGGCGACATGTACTGGTGTCAGTAGGGAGCAATGAAGGGGGTTCCTTCATCCCCCCTTGCATGTTGTCGTCGATGTGACGAAAAGGGCACAAGCCATGTGTAATTACAACTATTAATGGCCAAGAACTAATTCAAACTTGGCAACGATCGCTTAACAACTCTGAGAAACTGACAACCATAAAATTATCTCTCGGCTGTTACTACTCTTAAAGATATTACTTGGACATTATGAAAATAAAACGACTGATCAACATGTCATTTCCTTTTTGAAAGTTACCTATATTACAAATCATCCATTATATTTATTTATTTACATGCTGGAGGAGTTTAGTATCAGTGAAAGCAAAAGCTCTTGTCCCTACAATTGTGAAATGTCATCAAATACGTTGGGTAGTCCATGTAGCATCGCTCTGTTCCCATTTCCAAACCACCAACTACAGGGAGGCAACATTTCGTAGTAGCCTTTTTTACTTTATTATCACCAGTTGTTGGTTTTTAATGTATTCATATTTTAACAGGTTCCCAATGTAAATAAGATTATTTTCAATAAATAAGATTATTTTCAAGCTATTACTTCTAAAACTATTTTACGTTTGAGGATATTTCAAATGACTTTGAAACAGGCTCTCCTCCCTCCTTTAATTATCCTCGGGGTTCTTCTACTAATAATGTTTGATTTAAATAGTGCACGGCCTTTACACATACACTCGCTCTCGTTCCACTTCCCTCCAGTCTTCCAGCTGACCAATGTGACCTCTGTTCCATTTTTTTCTGTACCCTCAGTCTACCAGATTGAATAAGTTTTAAGAGGTAGGTGGTCAACTGTTTCATTGGAGAGAAGAATGTGCTCTGAATACCTTAAAAATAAAAATAAAAATATATGAAAACTATGTGGAAGTCTTCATGACAAGAGTATAAAATAACAGAAAACAAATTTAAAATATTCCAATAATGATGATTTGCTCGTTGTAGTACCAAAAAATATTCAATAGGCGTAAATACCTATTAATAGACTTCAAAACCTACGCCTCTTATTTTTGATTGTTTCTGTTATGGATTTCATAAAAAAAAGTGTTATAGAAAGAATTAAGATGGGACTTATAACTAACAGTTCATGTGCAGGGAAGCAGCATGATTCGCCAATACTATCGATATGGTGGATTGATACGTATCGTATCGTGGTACGTTTTTGATAAGATCTAAAATACTATAACAACAACAACAACTTCCAGTTCAAATTATATCGCATTTGCCAACTTTGCGTGCATTCGAAATTATTCGAGAAGTTCAAAACACTAAGATACAAGATCTGTTTTGGTATGTTTTTTCAACGTAAGATTTCTAAACGTTCACATTTTATAATCGGATTAGTTAGTTGCCAGGATCATTACTATTTCCATGGTTTATTGAGTTTAAAACCATTTACACTATAAAAAGAAATTCATTTATTTTAAGTGTTGTGAACTTTAATAATGTTGAAACGGTCGTCGTATTAACAAATTGATAGAAATCTATTTTGCAGTAAGTTTGAGTAGATGTGTTAATACTCCTAAGTTATCGTATTTCAGGTTCATATGTAGGATTTAATATTGACCAATCATTTCAGCTCAGTAACCATCGTGAGTAAACGTTGTTTGTCTTAGAAAAAAATAGTATTGCATTACATCATAATAATTTAACAGCATTGATTCAACCTTTAAACAAACTACGCCATCTGTCAGAGAACGACTTAAAATGAGGTTATATTATCATTTGACCACCATTCCTGTTTACAGCAGTGAAAAATCACTTGTTGACTATATCTATAATAAGGTACATTCAGGTGATTTTTCTAAATTTTTGTGTAGGTGTTTCGCACATAGTTATAGTCGTAAACATACATATACTAAATCCTCTTGATTTGGTAACTGTTACATACAAAAATGACTGACTCATGGAAATGTGTACCACAGTTGACACTATATCTGTGTCCACTTCGTTTGATAGGACAAGCCCATCTCATATGGTGACATAGGTACTTGTACAAATTGATATGAATCGGGAATTGTTTCTCTTATTTAATTCGTAATAATACCGCACTAGGATATTTATCTCACTTCAAATTACAGGAGTCTTAATTTAGTCCTTCACCGTTGCGGATATTTTTGGAAAATCTCTTCAAGCCCAAGCAGCCAGATGAATTCTATCGAGAGTAAGAATCAGGACAGTTGGTAAAGCTCAAGACGTTTTTCTAGATAGATATTTGTTTTATTTGATCTTCTGTTTGCTTATTTTTTATTTGCTGCCCACCTTCATTTCATTCTCTACTAGTACACAAATAAAGTATGATAATGATTCGTTCACTGTTTATTTACAGAACCTTAACACCTTCTTCCAGAAAAAAATGAAGTCGGCTAATGTAGCTTATGATCTTCATCAAAAATAGGCCCGGCATGGCCAGGTGGTTAGGGCACTCGACTCGTAATCTGAGGATCACGGGTTCGAATCCCC
>NW_013665894.1:659027-662095 GCF_000517525.1 Limulus polyphemus
GGGTTCGAATCTCCGTCACACCAAATATGCTCGACCTTTCAGCCGTGGGGGCGTTATAATGTGACGGTCAACCGTCCATTATTCGTTGGTAAAAGAGTAGCCCAAGAGTTGGCAGTGGGTGGTGATGACTAGCTGCCTTCTCTCTAGTCTTACACTGCTAAATTAGGGACGGCTAGCGCAGATAGCCCTCGTGTAGCTTTGCGCGAAATTCAAAAACAAACAAACAATCATCAAAAATAAAAACAAAGCACCTGGAATTTTGTCATACAACTTTAAATTTATTCGAAGTTCAACTTAGAAATGGCATTATAAATAAGAAACGTGTTCAAACTAATCAAGTATTAATTACATTTTTTAACTATCACAGTCTCTAACTCTAGCCCCGAGTGCCAAAACACAGACTTGTAGGTTGAACCGACATATGAAACTTCGAAAATTCCCTCTCCGAATTATGTTTTCAGCTTAGTTCTGAAGAGAAAAAGAGAAATCATAAGTGAGCAGAAAGAAAAGTAAATCTGTGCAAAAATATGCAATACAGAGAAAGTACACGTGCAATAACTGAAATTTCATAAGGGTCGTTTGTGTTCTTTAAAACCAAGTATAAAACAATTCTAAAGTCACATCATCTACAAATAGACAAATCTATGCATCGCTTACATGGCAATATCAGTAAGGAAAAAACGAAGAAATCTCATACTGCTGCTGCTAAAAGGACACAAAGTTTCTATGCCTTAGTTAGTGCAAGACTATTTAGTAACATCCGCATAAGTAGCCCCATTCACGAACCCTGATTTGACACGTGCCTTATTCATCAAAATTCAACATTGAAATTATTTTTTCAATTAAGCAACAATTAATCATTTCGTGCAAACACAGATGGCAAGTTCATGATGAAGTGCATATGTTACATGTGAAATGTAGCAAGAATCGCGCAAAATTTAGACAAAAAAAAACTTTTCACACTACAAGATTCAAGCCAGGCACATCATTTCAGATGTCAGAATCTTTGTCATCAAGAATTTGAGAGTAAATTGTGCATGGGTAAATTCGCACAGCAAACTGATAGATAGCTAGCTAGTAGATAGATAGCTACATTAAACACGAAATGACGACATGCAGAGAGGAAATGGAAGTACGTCGTTTGTATTGGCAGACCTTGTATTCTTTGGACCAATGGACAGCGAATATGCACCAAATTAAAAGCAAGAACACTCCGACGCCAAAAGGTAAAATCGCAACGATATATTTTATTGGGTGTCCGAAAGGTCTGGAACCACAGACACTTCAACGAATATTACAGAAAGTATTCCACATGTTGTCTTAGTAATTCGAAACAAGTTTGGAGACGGTGTTTCCATTCTCTTTTAATATTGCGAAACATATTCGTATCGTTTTCAACCAACACTCGTCACGAATTTGTTGTTTCAGATGTTCGATTTCCCTGAACTTTTATTTGTACATACGTGCTTTGAAAAAGAAATCTATGGGAGTCAAGTCCGGAGATCTTGGGGCCAATTCCTGGGGACTACGTCTGCCAATCCAATAGGCTTGGATGGTGTCATTCAACCAAGCTCTGAAATTAGAAAAGCTGCAAATCACCTATGGTTCCAGACATTCCGGACACCATTTCAATTAGACAACTAAACCATTTCTATACAGTCATGCATGCATATGACTCTTTACCTAGTTATTAAACCCAGCCTACTTTTCACTTTCCATGGGTTTCTGGGCGTTTTGTCTGATGAAATTAATAAAATTTACTCCCAGATTTGTTGCAAACACGTAACGGCCTGGTTCGACCACTGCAATTACAAGCAGCCCCCTTTGTTTATTGGTATGGAAAACAGACGTCTAGTAATCATTTACATGATATGAAATGTTTCGTCATTCATCCAATGCTATTTATAGTGCTCTCTCAACATCTTTCCTCAGTTGTTAATTTCAAGTAAATCACGAACTTGAACTTTCTCCAACTTGTTCGTGAACTATGATTTAACAATAAATAAACATCCAAATATTTCCTTCACGTGGAGGGACATCGACAAATGGACAATAACAAAAGGCTGTTGAAAATTGGTAGAGAAAAAAATCAACGTGAAGGTTAAACTACCCAATACAACTAGATGTTAATTACAAATATATATGTTTTAGCATATATTGTTGTTGATACAACATTTCGGGCAATGCCCTTCTTCAGGTATCTATAGCTGAACAGTAAGTCCTTAAATGAAAAGGTTCTATTTCGAAGGTCGCGTGACAATGTTAACAAATAAACGTTTGGAATAATATGACAGAGAAATAGAAAATTATATATATATCTATATACACAGCGTGGTCACAAGTAAATAGACAGCATCTTTGCAAAAAAAATGAAATTTTTCAGTCATATTCATATGAATTGATATATTTATAATTTAATTAATATCTAGTAGATCTTCCTCTCGCTTTGTGGAGTTCGTTGATCCTTTGGGGCATCGTGAGAATCATCTCGTCAATTTTTAGATTATGGGATTTTCGCACACTCTTGCTTCAAAACTTGGAGTAGATCGCTCTTCGAAGTTGGTTTTTTGATTGTTTCTTGACTTGCCGGTCGAGTATGGCCCAGATGTTTTCGATGGGGTTCATGTCAGGAGATTGGTTCGGCCAGTGCAACTTCTGGATACCATTTTCTTCCTGCCACTTTTGGGTGTTTCTAGCAGTGTGACACGGTGCTCCATCTTCCTGGAACAACGTTGTGTTCTTGTTCACGAAACCTGAGGAATAAAGTGGCAAGAGTCCTTCCTCCAATATTTCGACGTATTTCGCAAAATTTATGTTCCCAACGCACTCCACTAAGCTCGATCTCCCACCAACCCAAACAGCTCCCCAAACCATCACGCTGAAAACCACCATGCTTCACAGTTGGCTGCAATCTGTTGAGCCAAAACTCTTGGTGTGGCATTTTCCAGACCCATATCCTTCCACTGTCCGAAAATTGAGCGAATCTTGATTCGTCTGAGAACAATACGGTATTCCAAAAGTCCAGAGGCTTGGTCATCTTATCACTTGCCCACTTCTTTCGTCTGACT
>NW_013665894.1:662646-668439 GCF_000517525.1 Limulus polyphemus
TATATACGTGTATACACACACATACCTACATAAATATAGAATGCATTATAATTTTAATATAATAAAAATCCAAAAATGAGAATTTGTTACAAGTAATTGAAGGATTAGTCGTCGACACAAGTTATAAGTGATAAGTATATGAAAAGATAAATAAGTCTATAATAATGGTAATAATTAATTAAATAATTTTACCATGTATTAGATGATGTCATATGCTAGTGTACTTGACTCTAGCTTAAGTCTAATAGATGATACTACCTGCCTTCGCTATGCAAAATTGGTCAATAGATTCATTTCGAGATGAACTAAATCTCATCTTGTGGTTAAACGAGTCACAGATCATCAAGTGACTCCATGCTCTGAAGATGGCCTGAAATTACCTTTTTCAGAGGAATGAAGTAAATAGGATTGAGCTCTATCGGATTGAGCTCTATCGGATTGAGCTAAGTCTGCCAAAGTTGAGTTTTAAATAAGATATAGTTATCAGAAAACAATGTTGAGTGTATACCAGCTTAGTTTGAATTAAATAATAATCCGACTGGACTCAAAATGTAATACACTATTGAGCACAATCTTTATTCGACACACAGACAAAGATATAATATATGTACTTTCTTTACAATGGACAGACGATTCTCTACTGAATTTCTGCAGTGAAGAAATTCTGCACACTCAATGAAGGCTAGATCACGACTAACTAAACGAGAGATTTCCAGTTAAAACGAAACCTCGCATTTAACTAGCACGACTACGATACAACGTAACTGGCCATTCTCATTCAACGAGATGGGCTTAATCCTCTAGTATTACAAGTGTAACCAGGGAAGAACATTGCCCTAACCTTATACAATATAATAATGTTCTCAGCGGATGGGACAGGTATCACCTAACTTTTATACAGACAAAGAAACAAATAACTTAAAGAATTTTTTTGACCGTGCGTAATGTGGAAAAATGCACATAATCAGGACAAAGAACGAATTTAGAATCAATATTAATACTACAGAAAGAAAGAAACCAATGGTATATTCCTACACCACAGTGGTAAATGATACTTTATCAACACTCTGAATTCATCGTGCAACATCGATGCAGGGCTGTCTTTGATGTAAGTGGTGACTGTGCTCCATAACGTTGTGAAATATAATAACTGTAAAGATATAAAACACCTCTTCAAAATGTTCATTTATAAATGTAGACTGAATAATTAATCATTTGTATTTTAGATCATATGACAAACAATTATATGCCTGAACTGTATAAACATTAATTGAAGGAGGTGACAGATATTACTTGATAACGGTCGTTTTGCCTTTTACGTAGCCAACGATTATGAATTCCAATATCCTTTAATTGTTTTGTACAGAGTAGATTTCCCACGAGTTATCATCCACCATCATATCAAAATGCCGACTTCTACCTGTCACTCCTCGGGGAGGGTCTTAACGGTACATAGCATGACTGGTGTCAATCGGTTCAGCGGTTCGCTAGTAATAAGCGGACACACATACACACAGAGAGTTTAGTCTGTCAAAGAATATTTTATACGATTCCAACAGTACTTATCGAGCATAGCATGTGACAGTTTGTGGTCGTGTTGGTCAAAGTAAAAAATATCCATGAAATATCACCAAGAAAACTAAGAGGTTTGTTAATCAGGCCACTGTGGTTCCGAATCTTGATACTAAATCTATTTTCTTATTATTTTTACACATAGCCATCCCTAGTTTTGAACTGATAAACTAAGAAGGAAAGCAGCCAATCAATGAGTTCACCACCAACTCTTACCGTGTGGTTGAATAACCGAATTTTACCTTTAATCTCATAGCGCACCCACGGTCCCAAAGGCGAGCCACAATCTATGGATCATTGGATTCACATTATAAGCGCGCTTATCATTAGGCCACTCTCGTTCTTTCAAATAAAAAATATTGTTATAAAGCTTCACAAGTTTTATTCAACCATTTCAGAACAACACTTTCTCCGCAAATAGTAGTTAAGTTCATACATTTAGCTTAATGTTGTTAGGCAGTTTGTCACTTCCAGTCGAATTTAATAAAAAATTCCAATTCGAAAATAATAATTCGTCGAACAGTTTTTTCAATTTTTTTTAACACAAAAGTTAAAACATAAGGCAACATTTCCAAATTGTCTCTTAACAATTGTTTGAAGTGATGCACTCGAAATTTTCTACGTTCGCGCATTCTTTTGTTATAGTAAGTTTTAATGTTGTCTTTTCATTTTTCAATTATGTATTTGGGTTTTTTTTGTTTTTTTTATAAACATGAAAGTTTTCAAACACTGATAAAACAGACAGGAAGTCTTACATGTTACTAATATTTTCTGTTAAAAACCATCCTTAGTTCATTTCAGTGGTTTCAGTCGGGAAGCCTTCCAAGTTTTCGAACAAAACATGCTGAGTTGAGTGTATATGAGGTCATCTATTTATTAGTAACCACAAAACACGGCATTTCACTAAGCTTGCTTTTCTCAGAAAGCTCTTGCAAAACGTTCGATTGCAAAAGAATCATGGCAAAAGAGTAAAAAATGAACTGATGGAGTCTCAATTCCTAATCTTTATATTTTATTTTAATGATTTTTTTGGCTGGGATATGGAAGAGATGTGCAAGTAATTACCGGTTAAAGTTGGTAGATACATCACGATATGGCTTATATGCACAATCACAATCTAGTCTTATACCAAGTCATCACCATAATCTCATTTATCAAAATATGCCCCCCCCCCCAGTGGCACAGCGGCATGTCTGCGAACTTACAACGCTAGAAACCGTGTTTCGATACCCGTGGTGGGCAGAGTTTAATTTTTGTCGTATGTAAAAGAAAAAATTTGAAGCATTCATAAAACTCACAGCAGATTCACTAAAGTAAATCAGAGGAGTAAATTATCCTTTCAAACAAGTTGCCATATTTAATCAGAGGAGTAAATTACCCTTTCAAACAACTTGCCGTATTTAATCAGAGGAGTAAATTACCCTTTCAAACAACTTGCCATATTTAATCAGAGGAGTAAATTACCCTTTCAAACAACTTGCCATATTTAATCAGAGGAGTAAATTACCCTTTCAAACAACTTGCCATATTTAATCAGAGGAGTAAATTACCCTTTCAAACAAGTTGCCATATTTAATCAGAGGAGTAAATTACCCTTTCAAACAACTTGCCATATTTAATCAGAGGAGTAAATTACCCTTTCAAACAACTTGCCATATTTAATATTCTTTTCCGTTTGTGTGCCTTTGTTTACAACCTGAGCTCCTTTTCTTATCTTTTTGTTTTTCAAAAGCACTTTAGTATTACTAATCTAAACTTGTGTCTGAACACGTGAAGCGTGAGCCCGTGAGGCACGCTTACTGGGAGGGAATTTGTCGTGTTGTGGTTAATTTTCGTTTCCGCCCTTCCTGAGGGGAATAAAAAACAATGTACAAGATTCGTCAATAGATGAATAAAGCTCTGAGAATTTAGTTACGCGTTAAAAAAGTGACTAAGATTTTCCGTTCTTACCTAATTACTCATATACAGGCCTTTGATGACAAATTGTTTTTGTACATTGTATGATTGTTATGGACTTAAGTTAGTGTGTTTTTTGTCTAATGCAGCGCTTGTTGGAAAATAAATAAGTTTCGATACAGTCACAAGATGGATGTGCTTGATACATTAAAAGCAGAATAGTAATAGTAATTGGTGAAGAAACACTCCTTGTATTTAAGCGGGTGAGAGAGAAACAGAAATTATACTTCCTACAAACAAACTCATCTACACTTCTATAGCTGTATACATAATACTTACCTCTCTACCGAACTTTGGGGCAACCGAGTGACTCGAACGTTTACTAGAATAATACTACACACCCTGCACGTGCCTTATTCAATCTGTAGAAATTTTCACAGGATTTTCGGTAATATTTTACCTGAATAGTCGAGTTTTTCGGAGATCTTACCGTTCTTCACATTGAAAAAAAAATCGAAAATTATAGAAAAAATCTTTTTAAGTTATCTTCTGAATTGACGAACAAACTATAAATATTTGTTATTCTTAATTTTGGTTTTATTTACTCTTGAAAGAGAACACTTTCGGGGACCCTGCGGAAGTACACCTAGTTATATATGTATAGAGACCATCACTGAATCCACAACGGGTCAAAACCAGCCTACAAACAGAGACAGCCTACGTAAGATTTTTCCAAGCTGTTTCAATTTGTTTGTAATTGCATAGGTTCAATATAAACATAACAGACATATCTACATTCTGAACGAGAGCTACCATGTCAACCAACATGTTAATGTATGATGTAGGCAGACTAACTTTATAAAAATTAAAATGTCACATTTTTACCCTCAGAGCCTGTATTTCACCTTATCACTTATACAAGGCTCAGAATTTTAAAGTTATCTACAGGTAACTTGTATTTATTCGGTTTTACGTGTATGGAAAGTATGGCCTTGATCAACAAAACATTCGAGAAACGACTGAACGAAGAACAAGTTTGAAGGGCTGCGAGCAAGGTCGTTATTATTGAGTCGACGGAAACTACTGCCAAGCCCCAGTGCTTTCTTTAAAGATTACTGTCAACATGCTTATATTGAAACTGAGAAATTAATGTAAATTAATGGCTTGCGGCAACTTCTACTCGTCAGCTAATGAAATCCCATAATAGAAAAAACGTCGTATAACCTGTCTGCTGAAACTAAGAACGAAAAAAACGTCGTATAGCCAGCCTGTTTGCTGAAACTAAGAACGATTGTTACCGATCATTTCTAAAATACTTTCTCGAGATGTCACACTCGCGTCAACCAATCAAACTGTTTCAAAAAATAAAACTCAATTAGTCTTTTCTTTATCAACGCAGGAGAAAAATTGGTCTAATTTTTTTGTGTTACAGGGTTACAGGTTTTTTTTTTTTTTACCCAAGGTGTTTATAGTATCATGAATGGTTTGAATGGTACGTTTAAATAAATGTAACATAAATATTTCATAAACTAAGTCAACTCTAAAATTTAAAATTGATTACAAATTGCATGCACTGCATTTGTTATATTTCATTGTTTATGTATTTATTTGTTTGTTCGTTTCATTGCAAAGATACACAATCGGTTGTCTGCATTGTGTGCGCAGAATGAAGTTGTTAAGGTTTTGATATTCGCGCAAAGCTACTCGAGGCCTATCTGCGCTAGCCGTCCCTAATTTGAACTGATAGACTAGAGGGAAAGTAGCTAACAAACAGCACTCACAGAAAAGTCTAGAACTACTTTTGTATGATTTAATAATGGGATTTGATCGTCACCATTATAATCCACCTGATCCCTATTTTGGCACGTTAACAACAAGGTTATACTTGTCCCAGGGATTTGGTATACACCTACAGTGCTTTGAAAAAGTATTCACCCCGTACCAGTAATGTCACATTTTGATGAAATACATATAATGTAAACATTTTTTAATGAACTTGTTTTGATTCAAAACTCTAATGATCAAACTTAACACTGATATATATGAAGTGGGTTGAATGTCAGCAAAACCTGCAGAGAAAATATATAAATTTGAAATTTCCTGATTACATAAATATTTAGCCTCCCTAACTCACTACTTGATGGAAGCATCTTTGGCAGTAATTACTGCTGTGAGTCTTTTTGGATAGGTCTCTATCAGCTTTGCACAGTGGGATGGTGTAATTTTTTGCCCATTCTTCCTGGCAAAATTGCTCCAAATCTGACAAGTTCGTTGGGATCGTTAATGGATTGCACTCTTCAGGTTTCGCCAAACATTTTTTTATTG
>NW_013665894.1:669439-674053 GCF_000517525.1 Limulus polyphemus
CACTCACAGAAAAGTCTAGAACTACTTTTGTATGATTTAATAATAGGATTTGATCGTCACCATTATAATCCACCTGATCCGCAAGATCCCTATTTTGGCACGTTAATCACAAGGTTATACTTGTCCCAGGGATTTGGTATACACCTACAGTGCTTTGAAAAAGTATTCACCCCGTACCAGTAACGTCACGTTTTGATGAAATACATATAATGTAAACATTTTTTAATGAACTTGTTTTGATTCAAAACTCTTATGATCAAACTTAACACTGATATATATGAAATGGGTTGAATGTCAGCAAAACCTGCAAAGAAAATATATAAATTGAAATTTGCTGATTGCATAAGTATTCAGCCCCCCTAACTCACTACTTGATGGAAGCACCTTTGGCAGTAATTACTGCTGTGAATTTTTTTGGATGGGTCTCTTCCAGCTTTGCACAATAGGGTGTTGAAATTTTTGCCCATTCTTCCTGGCAAAATTGCTCCAAATCTGACAAGTTCGTTGGGATCGTTAATGGATTGCACTCTTCAGGTTTCGCCAAACATTTTTTATTGGATTCAAGTCAGGACTTTGACTGGGCCACTCCAGGACATTCACTTTCTTCTTTTGAAACCACTCCAGTGTGGTTTTGGCCTACTGAAATGAATTTTTTTATCCAGTTTTAGATTCTTGGCTGACTCAAGCATGTTTTCCTCTAAAATTCACCTGTACTTTGCACCATCCATCTTCCCCTCAATCCTGACAAGATTCCCAGTCCCTGCTGATAAGAAGCTTCCTCATAACATGATGCTGCCACCACCATATGTGACTGTTGGGCCAGGTTGACTGGGTGATGCGCTGTGTTGGGCTTGCGCTTTGAATTTAAACCAAAAAACTCAATTTTTGTCTCGTCTGACCATAACACATTCTGCCACATGTCTGCAGTATCATTTACATGATTTGTCGCAAACTCCATAGGAGATTTAACATGATTCTTTTTCAGTAATGGCTTCTTTCTTGCCACTCGCCCATACAGGTCAACTTTCTGTAGGGATTGGGATAATCGCTATCCAAGTTCAACTGATTTTATTTGGATGGACTAATAGAAGTGATGATATTTGTCAGGTCAGTCTGAACTTGGAGGTCATGTTAGCTTGGATCTGACTGACAGAGAGTATCGCATATAGTTTTATTGGAGTCTAATGTTGAGCTTTTACTGACCCATAGAGTAGGTCGGCATTATGATAAAAGATGGAAGTGAAGATGGATCAACAAAGTTGACGGAAGGAACCCATAATTAGAGTAGCTCAGCATTATGATAGGATATGACCAAGCAAGCACTTCAGGAAGTGAAGATGGATAAACAAAGTTGACGGAAAGAACCCATAATTAGAGTAGCTCAGCATTATGATGGGATATGACCAAGCAAGCACTTCAGGAAGTGAAGATGGTAAACAAAGTTGACGGAAGGAACCCATAATTAGAGTAGGTCAGCATCATGATAGGATATGACCAAGCAAGCACTCCAGAAAGTGAAGATGGATAAACAAAGTTGACGGAACCCATAATTTCCTTGCATTGAATGACTTAAACTGTGAGCTAAACACATCTTTTCCTAAGTTTGTTAGCAGAGAGGATGATTGAAGATTGTTTCTAAGCAGTTCATAGAGCAGATAAGGATAAAAAATCATGATCAAATCTCACGAGCTGGAAAATGATGGTTAACATTGAAATTGGCCAATTCTCAGTCAGAAAGTATGCATTAACGTTAAGGAGTTGGATGTGGTTTAATATTTTCTCGCGCATTTACAGAAACTTTATCAACAAGTTACTCTCAGTGCTGGGAATAAATATACACTTCTGAAGTGGTTCATTTCGGTAATTACAAGTATGATGGATGAACTACAGCATATAAGTGTTTAGAAAGTGTTCATGAGTCTATATAGGACAATGCGTGAGCAACAGAGTACTAGAAATCAAGTTGCAGCAGTAATAATTCCACTTATTAGAAAACAAAGTCTGTTACTAGTTTCAATTTATACCACTAGAGAACTAGTGAACACCTAACCACATGTTGAGATGACCTTTTGGGAATACATTCAAAGGCTACAGCAAAGAAAAGAGACATTTTGTATTGAAAGCATGAAAGAAACTGTCACTGACCAAGGCCATATCACAGACAAATGTATATAAGTTAATCACCCAGGAAAGGTTACAAAGAAAGACACCTGTTACAATCACCCAGGAGAAGTTACAAAGTAAAACACCTGTTACAACCACCAAGGAGAGTTTCCAAAGAAAAACACCTGTTACAATCACTCAGGAGAGGTTGCAAGGAAAAACCGTTACAGTGACCCTCCATTCTAGTTTTCTGACCGTCGATGGCAGCGTTAGTGTTCAGGTGTATCACAGTAAATGTTTGAAATTTATTGATTTTTGTTACTTTTATTACCTCTTTACACTTTTAAGTCTTATAGGTATTGATTTAATTGTGATTTCTAAACTTACCTGTAACGTTCTTCTATACACCTCTATCCTCCTATACTTCAGTACTTATCGATTTATGTAACATAACAATCAGTTATATGCTACTCTACAGAATCTAATACTACATTGAACTGAACTATAATATACACTAAGTCTTCAACCGGATTCAGATACTTACAGACTTGTTGAGGAATAAATGTTTGCACAATAAGATCACAATCTTAGAAGAAATTCGAGGAATTCTATTTCTTCCAGGTGCAGGTACAATCGAACAAAAGAATTGTAACCGGGCTTACTTCCGTCTCACTCTGGCTATGTACTTTAAAGTTTAGCAAAACTACTCAATAGAGTATCCAAACGCTAAAACAGCAACTTAAAAAACTTAAAAAGATATTTTCAATTTCTTGTGGTGAATATAACAAGGTGAACGAGTTTTGCAATACCTCTACTCCATAATCAATTTCAATTTAATTCCTATTTCATCTCTATCGACGCTGCAAAAAATGCAACTCAATATCACCCACAGATAAGTGTGCCAAGGAGTCTGGATATACTCAGAGATGCATACAATGTTAACGCAAGTGCTGTCTTGATGGTAACAAATTCGTGTGTGGAAAAAACCAGCAAAGTGTCACAAGAGGGCTCCAACTAAGAAGTAAATCGACTAATATGTATGATCAGTCTTTCATTAATAGTTATTTTACAATTCTTTTACAGTATAAGATATCATTTTAAGAAAGTAAAACCTGAAGAACTAAAAGGCTTAAAGAGCAGAAGCATGAGTATTTTACAACAGCTTAAAATAACAACCAGTTATATATTCTATTCTTATGTACGCGTTCTACCTGGAACGTCAGATTAAACTAGTATGAATGTAAAACCCTTTTTTGTTCATTTTGGAACTTTCCACGTCGTGTTTAGTGCTTTTGTCGCTTTGCTATATCGCGATTAGGATATAAAGGTCAAATGCCTGTCTGTCTGTCACGCTCTGCATCTTCTGAACGGTTAATCGTGCAAAAATGTATTATATATCAATATGCTTATTTTCAAAAGTATATTACAGGAAAATTGTTGATTTTCTTGCAATATCCTAAAGTTTCATATCAATATCAACATCGACTCATCAGTCTTCATATGTACTGAACTGTCAATCTGAGAAAAAAATCTTTTTGGGAAGAAATTTTATAAAAAACGGGACTTCCTCCATCGACTAGTTGAAAGAAATATTTCGAAGATAGGAGGATGAACGAAAAAAACGCATAGAGAGAAGAACGTGTTTGAGTATATATCTGTTGCTGTTCAGTGTATGTGTGTGCGTATGTTTCAAATCGTGCATGATTCTGTTGTACTTAACGAACCTAATACGCTGGATACGCCCATTACATCAAAACCCAAACATTTTTGCCTACAATACAATGTATTCAGCCTTTTTTGCTTAAAAACACACACAGTGCAATTTTCCTTATTGAAATTAAACATGAAATGACAGAAAACGGTCGTAAAGAGCACACTAGACAATCATATTGCATATACATTCTGATCCAAAGATTGGGCTGACTGCACATTTTATATTTATTCATCACTATTTTTAGGAAAATTACCATTGAATTGTTTCAACGGGCATCTGCTTGTACAGTCATAATTAAAGTGCGATCTTATAACCGTTTATATATGTTTTGGTCCCTATCAAATCTACCAGTCGTATTGTGGTTTGGTAAAAGTTTCCAAACCTCGCCATATTCATTAATTTCGGGTTTCAGCCATTTTGCGCCTCCCACATCGTTTTCAAGGTTTTATCATATCACGTGCTGTTTCAAAACATAGTAATATATATATATATGTGATAATTCAAGAGTGTTTCAGCTTTCGAATTATTTAATATTTGCTAAGTACAAAATACCAAAAATCAAGTAAAATTTTGTTCATTATAGCATATCAAGATTGGGTTGTCTTTCGTCTCTTTCTTGCATACTTGTACTTAAGCGTAAAGCTGCATAATAGGCTATCTGTGCTGTGTCTACCACGGGTATCAAAACCCGATTTTTAGTGTTATTTGCCAACAGGTTTACCGCTGAGCTATTAAAGAAGGAGGAGAGCCTTCTTTTGTATACAAGTACTGTAGCACGTAATCTTAAATCTCGCCTT
>NW_013665894.1:674526-678315 GCF_000517525.1 Limulus polyphemus
TAGAAGATTCTCAAGTGTGAGAGTCAACAATATATGTATGTACGTAAACGCTCAATGTAGCTTTGTATTGTTATGTAATCTGAATTTTCTAGAAAGCCTCCACACACCTATAAGTATAACCAACGCGACGCGCCAAAAAAGAGTATCTATTATTAGTTAGCTATAGTCAGTGTGCTATAAACTTTGGAAGCTATAACCGTGATTGTTATAACGCTTATCAATCGGAAAACATCAGATATTTGACCAGGAACCTTTACAAAGTTCGAACATTACAAATCATTTAACTACAGTGGATTCTCATGGACATTAGTACTTTTACGAAAACATTACCTGAGTTCAACGGTGAAAAACTCGGAGCGTGTGGCTGGTGAATAATGAAGGACAAAGCTAGCTAGCTCCCTGTTAAGTGAATTATACCTATGTCAACTCGTAATAAACTCGCTCATCGTGAACCCTCGATAAGATATCGAAGAAGCTCTAGACTAGAAAGAAGAATTATTATTACTTGTAAGTTTGTAAAACTTGTTTATAAAAATACAATTTACAATAACAGTTATTACAAACAATGACTTACATCTCACCTTCTTTTGTATACCAGTACTGTAGCACGTAATGTTACATCTCACCTTCTTTTGTATACCAGTACTGTAGCACGTAATGTTACATCTCACCTTCTTTTATATACCAATACTGTAGCACGTAATCTTACATCTCACCTTCTTTTATATACCAATACTGTAGCACGTAATCTTACATCTCAACGTGTAAATAATGAAGCTATACTAAGTTGATAAGATTTTGTATAATTAACAATTTTTTCTTTAATGTTCATTTATGTATAGAAAAAAAAAATGTTCCACGCAGTTTGTTTCAATCCGTTAAATAATTAATATTGTAAACATTTAAAGTATTTATTATCAAATCAAACAAGCTTTTCTCAACTTTAATATCTTTCATTTTTCCGTTGTCAAAACCACGTGTGGTCGAATCGAATTACACTAAGCATCAGCTTACAATAAACTTCGTGAACTCTTGAACAAAAGCCAACAGTCACCTCGCACAGTCTTAACACGGTTAACACTGTATACACTGGAAACACAGTCACCTCAGCCTTAATATGATTAAAGGAACTTTAAATTATAAACATAATGACATCATATTATGGTGATTCAGTTCATACACTAAAATGTTTTTATAGTGTACTGCAGTAGTGACTAAACATCTCTAACAGTCACACACGTGGTAGCTATACAGCCTTTTTGTAGTAGGTAAATTTGTAAGGACCAGATATACATTTTTCAGTTGTCCTTAATTAGTCTACAAACTTATCTGTCATTGCTGTCAACAAGGCTACATTGGATCCACTAAAAGGAACTTAATAATACGTATAAAAGAACATTCAAATTTCAGATCACCCATCAATTCCGGTATAGTTGAACATGCCCTAGGAGACTGTGACGTACTCGTCACATTTAATTTGTTTAAGATATTAGCTAGGGCTAAGGATGAAAGAAGGCTCCGTATAAAACAGAGCCTTTTTATTCATAAACTGAGGGCTAGAATCACCGTCATTCTTATAATGAACACACTGCCCCAAAATGTGGAGCCCTTTTTATTGCCGCAACGGGACGCGAACCACGAATCCACGGTTTTACAGTCGGACATACTAACCAGTAAAGAAATAAGTATGATTAACTAGAATATTCGTCCAAGATCCGTGGCGGAACAACAATAAGTTTACAAACTTAGAATGCAAAAATCCAGGGTTTGATTCCCCGCGGTGTAGAGACCAGAGATACCCATTGTGTCACTAAAACAATAATATCAACAATTATTAACTTATTAACGCATGTAATATTTTACGCGGTAATTCTTGTTTATTACCATAACGAAAGGGTAAAGATGTTTTATAAATATTCTAAAAGTTGATCAAAGAAATATTTGTACCAAGTCTCGTGGAAAATGAGACTACATTTACTGTAGTAATACCAAAGCAACTCCTGCCGGAATACAGATTAACCTTTGGTATGGTTTGAATAGTTTGTTTGTTGTTAAGCGCAAAGCTACACAATGGGCTATCTGTGCTATGCCCACCACTGGTATCGTATCACAGTTTTTTCGCGTTATAAGCCTTCGGACTTACTACTGAGCCACGGGTAGTTGGTATGGTTTGAGATTATGTTATTTGATAAATATCACTCAAACATTTAGTATTAGTAGTAAGCATTATGAAATTATTTAATTGCTTTTTTGTTTGTTTTAATCGCAAAGCTTAATAACAACGGGGTATCTGCATTACGACCATCGCAGGAATAGAACGCCGATTGTTAGATTTATAAGCTCGTATACTTACCCATAAGCCACTGAGGGTTCAACTTTTGTTATACAGCTCTGAAAACGGTCTTGGATGCTATGGTGTCATAGAGCTATTAAACAGCGTACCATCTATGTGCACGGCAGTCCGGATTATACGTCACGATTGAAAGTTTACATTACGAAATACAAATATTAACATTTTAAAAATAGTGCTTTGTTGATTAAAGAATTGTAATAATGTTTTAATCATCAAACAACGGGTTAACCCTACAACTTATAAAAAATTAAACTCCTTACCTAATTAAGAAGATGGATGTAGGTAAAAACCACCTATCGACAGGACATTAATACTAACCTGAAAAATTGACGCTATACGTGGTGAACTTTGTGCACGGTAGCTCCTACAGCTCACGTGCCACGCACGGAAGAATGTTACGACATATTCTGCCCGATACTCACGTTGTTTCTCCTCTATAACTATGAGCATGCGTAGGCGGGATCACGCGTGACCCGCCTCCTAACTCAAATGAGTCAGGATTTGAACAATATTAAAACAACTTCTTTTTTTTTTTTTACTTTTTAGTAAAGCCACTGATATTTAGCTCGTTTTACGAGATCTTAGTCACTTCCCATTCTTAAAGGGGCCACTTTATACGGTGATATAATTATCTCATAAGTGAATTAAGTTTTGTTGAAAGTTAATTATTTCCTTGAAAAATTCAGGTAATAATAGGGATGTACATATTTTGAACGTTTAAGACATATGTTAAGCCAAAACACAAACTTCATGGTATGTCTGGGCATTTGAACCGTGTATTCAGTATGAAAATTTACCCCGTGTAGTATGCTTGGACATCTGAATATATCTGAAAACTGAAACTATTTTGTATATCTGGAATGCTATGCATTTTAATCACGTGTTTTGTGTCAGTCAACTGATAACATATAAACCTCATGCTATTATATATATATATAACACATATACAATGAAGTCCCCCGAGGGTCAGCGGTAAGTTAACGGATTTAGAATATTAAATAATGGGGCTCTATTGCACGCGATGGACAGATTGCAAATAGCTTGAGGCTTTGAGCTAAGACAAACACACAATACGTTAGAATTCATGTGAGCATTGAAATATCTATCATAACTCGAGACTTCAATTATTTGTGTAACGTATTATAGTTTTGAATGGTCTGAAACTGAGTTAATTGGTAAAATTACATTTAGTAGTTAAATTATACTTTTGATTTAGCAGTTAAGTAAAAAGCCGACATATAGTCAGTATATGATATTTGCCAACAAGATTGATATACAAAGTTTTCTTTTTTAACACAAATATATTTTAATATACACACAACACATCTCACCTTCTTTTGTATACCAGTACTGTAGCACGTAAACTGGTATACAAAATGTTACATCTCACCTTCTTTACGTGCTACAGTACTGGTATACAAAAGAAGGTGAGATGT
>NW_013665894.1:679071-694954 GCF_000517525.1 Limulus polyphemus
AAACAAACGTTGATATTAGAATAGATATATAATAATACATCCGTCACATTCGTGACTGTAGTTATAATGTTATATAATCTGAATTATTATTTTCGACTATTTTGACTTATTTTATTTTACACTATTATTTGGAATATTTATAGTTGTGGGTAATGAACCAGTTGATGTGCTTAAACTATAATCATCGTATCATATGATTGTCTTGTAAAACTAGTTATGGTAGTAATTCGAAAAAAATGTTATTTGTATTATAACTATATGTTAATTACTCTTCCTAATATTACAAGTTTGGCCGATAAACGTCACTGTTGTAGCGTCTTGATTGGCGTAAATACTGACGAACTTGTTTTTTTACAGAGGATGGAATTGAAAATTCGTACCATATTTAGACTATGTAAGTGCATTAATACAATAAAGTCTAAATTAACAAAGAAAGTCGTAGTGAATCGAGATATTTAGATTTTGATGAATCGGTGTCGAACAGAATTCAAAATAAGTATTTAAGTGACTTCAGGTTGCTGCTTTGTTAAGTATAGATGTTCTCAAGTTCTAGTTCAAGAGACGAGTTACAACATATCACTGAGTTTACTCTTCCTCTTCTCACTTTCACACCTACCCACCTCGTGTGAATGAATTAGTCAATGAAATAGTACCGAAAGTTGAAGTCTTGAAATATTTTGAAACAACCTATGATATTTGAAAGAAGTGAATAATATACAAGATATTCTGTTGCATGATGGAACCTATTACTACTGGGTCTTAACAATATAGCTATTTTTATATCTTAAATAAATCATAATTTGTATTTCTTTTTTTCTTTATGTTTGTATGAAACCTGCCAATTTCAACAAAATTCAGTTAAAAGCCCGACATATCACTGATGATCTAAGGAATAGTGGTCATCGAAACTTTTTGTAGTTTGCCTGTTATTCACAATTAAGACTGTTTATTACTAAGTGTAATAATTATTGTATAGTTTTAGCAACTCTTCTGGTCGATGTTAATACATAATTGATATCAATAATAGGATAAGATTTTTACAAAATCTTAGTACTTTTGAAATATTTCATTTTCACAATATTATAGAATTCGGAAGATAGATAGAACTTGGCAGAAAGTTTGAAAAATGAGACAGGAATATCAAAAAGCAAATTTAAGAATGTTAAAGAAATATCTAAAAATAAGATAATCAAAAATGTGACTAAATATTTACAGGAACTGGAAGAATGCAACCAGAAACTTAGAGAGCCAGTGAAAAATAACAAGTCCCAAACGATTACCATCAAACAATAAAGAAATTAACGCAACTGTGCAGAAAACTGTGGTTGCCGATATCGCCATTATTCTACACATTCTTTGGTGTCATTAAAAGAATTATAAAGAGCAGGGCACATTTAACTGTATTCAGAACCATTTTGACGCTTATAGCTTTTCAGGAAACGATTCTAATGTTAGGGTTTCCCTACATTACTGGCTTCCTCACTGGCAAAACAAGTAGAACCAGAATTTCCAATTGTAAAATGTTACTCTATTGTAAAATAGTCATAATGTTAACTGAAGGAAAGGTATAATGATGAAAGCTGAGATTCTATTGAAACACCAAGCTTTCGATAGACAAAATGGGGAATGCTAGTAATGTAAGGATTTTATTCTCCATGTAAAGTCGAGACATTAAACAACTCTATTTATTCAATTGTGTACAAGCTGCCCAGTGTCGGCTAACTATACAAAGAATTAAATTGTGTCGAAATGCTACAAGTTCTTCAAATACATATAGAATGATAGGTTTCTTTTTTGTAAAACACTTAAATACACCAGTTCGAAAATGAACAATGGAAGGATTAGTAGTAGTCAGCTATACCTGAAGCGTGCCCTGGGTGACTGGTGGAGATGTTCATTAGTGGGTGATCCTGGAACGATGTACACAAACTGGTTGAATTCGCCTTCAAAAAAGGAGATCACCAGTGGATACCTTTAGAGAGGCTCAGTACATAGTATTTATATGATTTGGGAGCCACACAAACTGCTTGAATTCGCCTTCAAAAAAGGAGATCACCAGTGGATACCTTTAGAGAGGCTCAGTACATAGTATTTATATGGTTTGGGAGCCACACAAACTGCTTGAATTCGCCTTCAAAAAAGGAGATCACCAGTGGATACCTTTAGAGAGGCTCAGTACATGGTATTTATATGATTTTGGAGCCCCACATCGGTGTTACAGTTTATGTCATCATGTCTGATCATGCTCTACCTGACACAGCTCCGTAATGTAGTCTCCATTGTAAAAGGCTCCTGTCAAAAGCGCACAACATATCCTTGCGAGCTTTCTACATCCCATCTAATGTACAATGATTACTGTTTCCCAGTGCCTCAACAGATGGATTGCTAAGACTTCTCATAAGCGCTACGTCCAGTGACTTGACTGGTATGTCTTAATGTGGAATAACATGAATGCCGTTTTATTTTACAGTTGCTTGAGGTATACGATTGTTGAAACACATATGTCGTGGAAGCAATGTTTTTACACGTAACTCGTGTCACTTTTCCAGACAGACATGCTTCTTTCTAGCCTCCCCCCTCCCCAGCAGCTCAGCAGTAAGTTTCAAGGATTATAACTAGAGCATAGAACAGATAGCCTATTGTGTAGTTTGGCGCTTAACAGCAAACACACAAACAAAGCTTTTTAATTATATTGCTTACTGTTGCCTGAGGCACGTGGACGGCTTTTACCACTTACCTTTGTGCTCATGGATCCTCACCTGTTAAAAGACGCCACACTTTGCTTTCCACGCCTGGTGTATGACTTCTTGTAGGTCTTTTTCTTAATTGTCCCCTCTCCACGTTGATCAATATCCTTTTATTTTCAATATCATTAAGTACAAGTGATATCTTCTTCTTGGAAATGCTAAACCCTAGATCTGAAGATATATTTATGATGTGAGTGTCTGAATATTTTGCGTCGAAAAGGGCTATTACATACCCTTTTTTTGAACACTGGCATAAATACAGACTAAAACTGATTATATAACTTGAGAATAATTTGTTAATTCTCCAGTGGAAATATTAATGAAGCTAGAAATTTTAGGTTTGTGGCCAGTCAAGGTGATGTATAGTCAATTACGTGGTGACAAAAAAGTCGATATTTCCATCGAATAATGAAATACAGGATTTCAGGAATATACTCTGACCATTCCACCAGAACTATTTGTACAATGGTCTTGTCATATCCTCTAATGATCATTGATATAAGCAATATGTGTAAAACATATTATGATATGCGTTAGCCAATCTATCAACATTGTTGTACAAAAGGTTGAATATGATATATAAAAATTACTTTGAATTTTCAAATTAGCCAGTCACCTGACAATCACAGTCGTGGTGGAATATATTGTATCAGAACTGCACTTGGACATTATGTTGTTAGGTTGGTAGTGTGATACCACAGAAAATTGATCGCTTGTGGGTGTATTTGATAACGAAACTTAATATATAGCCTTGATTAACTTAATTCAAAGCTTATTATACAAAAGATTAACTGGCAGCCATTTTATAGTCTGTCCCAACAACAAACAGGAAACACAATGGATTTACATTCCACCTATTTGTACAGGAACTAATCCAATTATTTAATATTCAAAATAGCTGTCACCAAGCATTCTAAGTACGCTATCAAAATGTGCATAGAATGTGAAAAACATCACGTTTCTTTCAAACGAGCGCGGCCTAACACTTAACGTTAACTATGACTTGATTTTGTTGTTATTTCGAGTAAGAACATTGCCGGATTAATAACTCATTCCGTTCATTTGATATGTCATTCCTGCGAAGACTAAGATTTCAAGCTAGATTATATAGACTATTGAAGTAATAAATATATTTATGAAGCATGTGTAAATAGTGTGACAATGAAACATTAAAAGAGATTGTTGTATAATAAAATACAAGTTAATGTGTTTTTTCATGTTTTAGTGAATATACTTGTTTTGTATGTTTAAGAAGCGTGTATGTTCAATAACACAGGTTCAGTTCAACTTTATTGACTGATTAACAATATATCTGTTTTAAAGAGTACACTTTCAAATGCAGTTGATTCAAGATTCAGTGCACGTTTCAAATCAACATTATTTGCATATACACTAGATATGTTAAGTTCAATTTAAATATGGCCTCTTAAAAATATATTTAAATTCAACTTTATTGTCACGTCTACAAAACATGTCTGATTTAATATAACGTTTGCAAATGTAACATTATTCACATGTTTACTAAATATGTCTCTTTCAGTATATAGAAAAACCGCATTACTGATATCTGATTCAAGATTATACTTTCCAATTTAACATTATTGAGGTAACTTAAAAAAGTATGTCTCTCTTAATAATATGCACTTAAATTATATATAATAAATAACTTTATTTCAAGACTGTACATTTAACATCAACATTCTTAACATTTTATTTGGTTTTCATATATAGTCCTCTACTTATCACTAATAAACTAAAATATTTAATACCTAAAGAATTATAGGTTCTAGTGGCGAGTGAGTCAATAACTACACATCAAACTAAGCAAACTGCTTGCCTTCCATCGTTATATGAGGCCTCCTTTGTTCATTTGCTTCGCTCTTCCAAACAGCATTGATGAGCTGTGAATTCAGATAAGTAGTCAGTCTGCTGTAACCAAAGCAACAAAACAAAGAACAGATGAGGCCTTTATGTCATCTTTACTTCACTGAAATTTGCGTTTTGGTGAGGAAGAGAAATTCATAAATAAAGATTATTAGCATACTAAAATATTTGTTTAAGAGGAACATATTTAAATTCAACTTTATTATCATATTTATAAAATATGTACTTGAGATAATGCATTCCCATGAACAATAACTTGTCTGTCTTATTTGTAAATATTGCAGAGTACATTCATAAGTACAAGGTTCAAGCGCATCATATACTGACGTTTGAGGGCTATTCAAAATTAATAAGACTGCATGTGAGTTACCAGTTCCAAAGTCAAAGTTGTAATTTGTAACTTAAGAATTCCTTTTAGAAAGATCCCTGACGTGCATGTCTCTATTGTTATGACATTCAGCAAATAAACTAGCATAATCGAACAACACAACAAAATTAGGAACCCTCAGAACAGAACAAACAGTCTGCATAAGAATCAAAAATGTTATTTTCAAAATTAAAGAGCAAGAAAGAAACGGATTACCATAAGCAGATGGATCATGGCTTTATGTTGTGTTTTTACAGTTAAGCACATAGTAGTTTTATGTTATCGTCAGATTCTTGGTATTATTACTTTGACTACAATGAAAAACATAAACGAACACGACGAATACATCTAGCTCTCTCGAATATCTGAATGTAGTAGAACACTCAAGTAAGTGAACTAGAGAAACAATGTAAAAACGCTGTAACATTCTCCATATTCTCTCCGACTTGAAACACTGCCTACACGTAAACGTATTATTACCATTCGAACAATACCAGTATGAATATACAGATTGTGAAACCCAGAAGACGTTCTCTGCATTTTACGATAGCTTGAAATATAGAAAAATAGAATTGAGCTTAATAATTAATAATAAAGATTTAAATTCTAAGAAGACAATAAGTTGTTGTTTAATAGCATGATTCAACAAAATTTAGAAGTCTATCAAATTATTTAGGTATTGAAGCAAGTAATACTACTTTTTAATGCAGAAACTAGATTCTTTATAAACGTTTATAAAATGTTAAATGCAATTTAACTAAGTATTTCCACTCTAGAAATAATGCCGTTCTTTAAATAAAAGAATTTACACAAAGAATAGTAAATTACCATTAGTATTGAGTGAATTTGCAGTTTATAATAAATATTTTAGGCAGAAATACTGTTATACATCGTATTTAGATCTGATATCTATCTGGGCCTGTAGGGTTGCACCTCACTTCTGGCAAAGAACTTCGATGAAGGTGTCCTAAGAAGTTAGTTGTTTGGAATGACAGGGTGCATATCTAATGATTGACCTAGCCACAGAAGAGTGAAAGTTCACTTTTATGACTCAGGCTAAATGAGCAGAAGCCCCATCTTATATGAAAATACTGCCTTGTCTGGTGAACATAGAAACGTAGAAGGCCTTGCTCAAAATTGAGATGTATGGAGTACTAATAACTATCCCTTCGCATATCGTCAACTGTCATCATCCAGCTTCAGAAATGGCACTTTACACCTTAATCTGTCTGTTTCTTTGTTTGTTGAATTTTACTTAAAACTACTCGATGGCTATCGGCGCTAGCCGTCTCTGATTTTCAAGTGGTAAACTAGAGAGACGGTAGCTAATTAACATCACCCACCGCCAACTTTGAGGTACACTTTTATCAAAGAAGAATGGAGTTGATTGTCACATTGTAACACTCTCAGGTTGAAAGGGCGAACATGTTAGGTGACTGGATTCACTCTTGCAACCTAAGACTGAAAGTCGAATCCCTAACCACCAGGCTATGCCAGACCAATACATTTTAATAGAAATGCCACTGTATCTTGTCAAGGGTTTAGTGAAAGTTCTTACGAAGATAATCGTCAAACCCAGATGCATCCACTCCCTTAGAATTGTGTTCCAAAAGGAAGGAAAGTATAACAGTATATATGATGCCCACTGCCGTCAACGTATGCTAAGAAATAAGGTGGGGTTCTATCTGTCATTGTAGCTCATGATACGAAGATAACTTGTAATGGTATTGGGACACACTTGCACTTGTTCTGCAACAGTTGTGGCCGTTTGATGTAAGCCATTCTATAAATTTCTCCACACAATATAATCAGTTTGTTTTATTGGTTTTGTGACTTGCAGAATCTGCTGTTTGATGACATCACTGGAACTGCATTTTCATTCTGGATAGCATAACTGCAAGTGGCTTGACATCGTCCAACTATGTAACCTCATGAAAATTCGATTCATGGCACGCTGTTTTATTCTGTGTGTTATACTAAGCTATACCTGTATTTATGCATCAGGGTATTTGCACAAGAAGATAGTTGATTTGTACTATCATAATAGTCTACATGTTTATTGGGAGGCTGTATATAGAACTTAATATACAGCGAACTCAATAACACAACAAACCTTCGTGGTGCTGTATTTGCACTGTCACTGAACCAGTTTAACAAAAAATATGTTTGGAGTGTCCTAACATGAAATATAGAGGCCGAGTATGTTATATTAAAACGAAGTTGAAGCCTCGTCAGGCCCGGCATGGCCAGGTGGTTAAGGCGCTCGACTCGCAATCTGCGGGTCGCGGGTTCGAATCCCCGTCCCACCAAACATGCTCGCCCTTTCAGCCGTGAGGGCGTTATAACGTGACGGTCAATCCCACTATTCGTTGGTAAACGAGTAGCCCAAGAGTAACGCAGATAGCCCTCGTGTAGCTTTGCGCGAAATTCAAAAAACAAAAAAAAAAACAGAAGCCTCGTCAATGTCATTACAGTCCATGTCGGTATGCCCTGCCATGTTCTAGGTGATAACAGTACATATTGAGAATAACTCTGCAGTGTAATTTCCACTGCAAAAGGCTTCATCATAAGGTTGTCCAAAGCCCACCACTCTATCAGAATACTATACATACATTTTCCTATTGATTGGTTAGTCACTCAATAATAAGACTGTGTTTTTAAATTTGCTTTAATAATCTTTATATCACGCCCTCTCTTTTATAACTTAATGGAAGTGATCAAACATATACTGCTGATTTGCAAGAAAGGACACCTTTTTATATGTTTTGACTGTTTATTGTACTATTTTAATTGAGAAATGACATTTATGCCGATTATAGATCACCATAATATATGAAGAACGCATTAAGAACATTTTTGCTACGCCTATTTGTAACAGAAATATCGCCTTCCACACATGGGACCTTGTCAAGTTGGTGATCACTTTCTTAGTGCAATAGCCATGACCAGAGGGCGCTAGATAAAGTAAATGTAGCTTAGAATATACTTGAATGTACCAAAGTATTACACGTTGTTTTAAGTTTAAAATACACACACACCCACACATATATATATTTAAATATATAAGCAAAAAAGCAATGTTTTAGTACCAAAATGTATGAAGGCTTTATTAGCTAGATCTTTCAATAGAGAAACTGTACTTATAAATAAACGAAATATGCATTAGACCTCCATAGAAGAAAGTTTACTGGTCGTTTTCTGTAAGCTACGAAGTAATGAGATTTTTATTGTATTTGCTGGTCTGTTGGTAATGGTTCATCAGTATCTATAATGCCCACTGTCGTCAACATATGATATTGCTTGAAATAAGGTGTGGTTCTCTCTATCATTGTAGCCCATGGTACGAAGATAACTTGTGATGGTATTGGGACACACTTGCACTTGTTCTGCAGTAGTTGTGGTAATTCATTCTACAAATTTCTCCTCACACTATAATGTGTTGATAAATCGGCAGTGTTATGAGTGACACACGAACTGACTGACACACATTGGTATTTTAATTACACAGATTTTCAACAATTTTCGTTTATTCTGAATTTATGCAGTTTTTACATGAATCTGGTCCATAAAACCATTAAGTTTACTTTTTTTTAGCTGCTTTTATTCCTTTCTTGCTCTCTAGAGATAATACCTGCTCAGCCCTTGTGTGGTTTGCTGTAACGTTGCTCGTTATTCAAAGATTGTTGACAACAGCAGTATTTTTCACTGGTAGGTCAGATGGTACCGCGAGTTTACGACCTCCCCTATGTTTAATAAAAATGTTAGTCACATGATAAGCGTCAATCGTTGTGGGTAAATTCGACGTTTCCCTTTAAGTAAAAAAACGTTAGTTTTAACTACTACTATTACACAAGATCTCAAGTAAGTCGGTTAACGAGAAAACATCTTGAGGAATAAAACCATTTGTTCAATTCACGAGTCCAATCAGTGGAAGCAGTGGACCTACCTAATACTTTTTGTGGAAATCAGTTTAATTTGAAAATACCACACTACACCACCAGTAAAAAAAAATTCCATATCATTCTGCATTGTTCATAACATTTTTGCTTTATTTTTCAGTATTATCCTGATAATTCGTGAAAGATGTTTGCCACATTTTCTACTGTTTAGTAAAAAATTGGCTCTTTATTTCAGAAACGGATGGAAATTTGTATTCATGTCGGTGTCTGAGTCTGCGTGAGCATCTGCTCAGTTGAAAATACGTAAGTAGGCCTTATCAACGACACCCTGATGAAAAACTTTTTATATTTTTTCGTAATGACCAATATTTTTAGCTTCTGTTCGAATTTAAAACATTAGCATTACATTCTATGGCTATAAAAGTACTAGTTCATATGATGGGTTTTTTCGCTAAAAGTTTGGCTGTAATGGTTTAACAGCGTAATTTTTAAATTTTCTTTGCTAATATTTATATATGCATAATAATCAAAATACAATATTAGGATATTCCGAAGTTACATGTAAACATACTTTTCATATTGATAAACAGATACTGCTCTTCAAAAGATAAATTGTACACATAAGCCCACTTTGAAAACTTTCTTTATGTGTTTAAGGTAGATTACATTAATAACTGCTAACTGTAAATATATATATATTACTTCATTTGTAATGAGAGCAATGTTGACTCCTTTGTTATGTGAGGGCAATGTTGACTCCTTTATCATGTATGTGACTGGAGAATATGTTAATCAGCTAATGCCAAATATCTTATTAAACGCTTGTGATGTTGTAACTAAATGAAAAATATTTAAGATCCTAATGAATTCCAAGGATAAGCCTAGTATTCATAAACAATAAAGCTTGTTATTTAGATGACTGCGGCCAGAGCTTAGTTAGACCAATTCATCTATACGTTTCTCTAGTTAATCATAGTGTCAGAATTCAAACTATATGTGATGGTCATGTTACTTCTTCATCAGATAATTAGCACTTGGCAACATACTCTTTGATGTGTTATTAAAATGAAGCTACAGAGAGACAAAACTTCTGTAGAATTAACTTTCCTAATATAAATGTTAAGCCTTTATTACATGAAACCACCGTGGTCGTAAAGACTACAAAATGCTGCTGTGCACATTTTTTTAAACAAATTTATTCACTTCAGGAGTATACTTCTCCAGACCACACTTGGAACACAGACTAAAGATGTGTAAAACTGACCATATGTAAAACGAGTTAAATGAACTTTTAAGTGACAAATGAGAAGTTTTTAATTAGTGTATAGCCTCATTATGAACTACCAAATATTTATACACTCAAGGTGGCGTAAATAAGAAAATGGCATAACTGAATTTACTGTAGAGCATTTAAATGATTTATAGCAGTTCTATAAATATTTATTTATATATATATATTTATTTAAACTAATTTGAAGATATTGCTAGACAAAGCTAGACGGTGCCTTTATAAACCACCCGCCGATTAATGGTCGAAGTCTGTAGTTTGTTATGTTGATGCCAATCACGTCTTCGCTACGAAACACAAATCACTTTTAAGGCCAGTGAAAATCGTTACGGCAGTAAACATTGTCTCGTATAGCATCACCAAGGTCTGCTCGTAAACTTCAGTTAACTCGTAACTTTTGCTACCGACCTCCGAACTCAGTAAAATAATCTAATGTAGTGGAACCTTTCGCAACTATCGACATACGAGATTCGCTGAACATCGTACGTTATCAAGTGTAATTAAAAAATCTGAACTAAAATCCTCTAAATATGTCTACTTTGGAAATACTATTTTTGTAGTGAAGTATGGGACATAATTTCGAATTCCTTGAATTATCCATAGAAAATATTTACATATTTTAAACTCTAGCTTAAAGATCACGAAACCAAAAAAACTTTTTTTTAAAGATTAGTTACATAGTCCTTTCTTTGCTGAACCTGTATTTAAAGTGATTACTATTTTTTACCTGCTAATACTTCCCTTCCAAATTTTCATTCCACTCACCCACTGGTGGTTCAGCTGTAAGTATGAGGGCATATAATGCTACAAATCTGGTTTCGATACCCGTGGTGGCAAGAGCACAGTTAGGCCATTGTGTAGCTTTGTGCTTAAAAACAACAACAACAATAAAGAACCTTGCTCCTATCTCTACAATGAGACAGATAACAATTATTATCTTCAGCAGACACCAGTACTAAAATGAACGTAGTTTATTGAAAGAAGCTGTATTTCTTGCACTGTTTTTGTTTTTCTTTCCGTAATCCTTTAGAATGTAGTATATTATTTTGTACTCACGTTATTATAACGGAAAATGGATGAGTGTGTTAGAATCTGGAGCTTTAATAAAAAACAAACATAGCTATTCGTATTTACTCTAATTCTGCTAAACTGCAAGTGAATTATCCGTGATTCTAAAAATATGATGTACCCACAAATTATGTGTATGTTAAATCCCATAAGCAGAACGTATTGAGTTTTTTTAATGGTTGTTTGACCCAGATCACATATAAACACATGTTTTGAATTCCCGTGATCTCAAGCTACTTATGTACTAACATCTTTTGTATAGAAACTAAGAAACATAATACAAAAAGCTGTGCGAATGAAACAATAATTTTGCAGATTAATTATCTGTAGAATGTGATATTAGATCGTTCTGTACAATATTTGTAGTATGTGATATTAAATCGTTCTGTACAATATTTGTAGTATGTGATATTAGATCGTCTGTACAATATTTGTAGTATGTGATATTAGATCGTCTGTACAATATTTGTAGTATGTGACATTAGATCGTCTGTACAATATTTGTAGTATGTGATATTAGATCGTCTGTACAATATTTGTTGTATGTGATATTAGATCGTCTGTACAATATTTTGAAATTTGGGTGTCAAGTTATAAAAACTATATCGGTATATAGTGGTAATGAAAGAAATTGGTAAAAACTATTATTCCTTAGTGGTTGGGGTCCTAAAATGAGAAGTGGGTAAACGCCTCACATGAGGTGTGGAGTTCAACTACACCAGTATTGTGTGACCTTTCTTAACCACAATGCACGTTTTAACATGTTTCCAAAATGTTGTCCCCATAGCGTTATTATTGTTACATGTGTGTGTATTCTTCGAGCTAAAGCTAATAAACTTTAATGATGTTGTGGGGCTTTGTGTAACAAACGATATTTACGATAGGTGGAAATCTTCAAATATTATACCTCTGAGAAATGGAAATTATTAATAAAACATTTTATTGTTATAGAAGAATGGACTTTATATATTCAGTTTATAGAGCATTTTACTCACACGTGAGGTTTTAAAATCATTATTCAGATCAACTGCCCCTTGTGCCACATAAAACACCATACGCGCCTATTTTCCACCAGTTTGTAGATGTAAAGTTATGTCGAAATATGCTGTCTACAATGTAAAGATCGTTGGTTCTCAAATTTTTTTTGTTCGGGAGATCACCAGATGTCTCGGCAGAACACACTGGACCTATACACTATACTGCCTCTTCCTTTACGTAATTATGTTACCTTAACGCTGGCTGAATTCTTAAATTTGAATTTATGCTTTATCGTTGAATGTTCATGCCAGTAAATCTGCATTACAAAAAAAATAACAACTATATACACTACTCTTCAGCCATTCATTTCTCAATTATAATCAAAAGGTAGTATTTCGGCTTTGTTGCTACATCATGAAAGTAATTTCAGCGTCTAAGTTTCCTATCTAAGTTGAAATCCTATAATAAAAAATAGGAAAATACTTGTAACAGTGGTGCCAATGTGACATTTCGATGCCACGTTATCTAGGCTACAATTTGATATCTGGAGAAGTACTGCTAACAATTTCCAAGTCATTCGACACCTTTAAACTTTGCACTTTTATTCACTGTTCAAAAAGTTGGAGTGTGAAAACATATATATCAGTAATTCTGTTGTATGTTTTCACAACAAACTGGGCAAAGTACAGACTGCTATTAGTATCAGACACCAGTCTTAAATGCCATCTGTTTGTTAGAATTGGTTTGAATTTCGCGCAAAGCTACACGAAGGCTATCTCCGCTAGCCGTTCCTAATTTAGAAGTGAAAGGGAAGGCAGCTAGTCATCACCACTCAACGAATGGTGGGATTGACCGTCACATTATAACGCCCCACAGCTGAAAGGGCGAGCATGTTTAGTGGGACGGGGTATTCGAACCCGCGACCCTCAGTCGAGCGCCCTAACCATCTGGCTATGCCAAGCCCTGTTTGTTAGAACACAGTACATTATTATTTATTTTGCTATCATGAAATGTTAAAATAATAGCACTATACAAGAGAGAGAACTTATAATATAAGTTAAAATAGAAAAAGGTACTTTAAAGAAAAGTTTAGTTTTGTTGCTGAAAAACATAACTGAGATGGTTTGTTGAATTTCGTGCAAAGTTACTCGAGGCCTATTTGCACTAGTCGTCACTAATTTTGAAGTGATAGACTAGAAGGAAGGCGGTTAACCAATACCACTCTTGAGAGACTCTTTACCATAGAATACTGGGACTGGACGCCACAATATAAGATCTCCACGGCTGAAAAAAACGAGCCTGTTCAGTGGCGAGGTTCGATCCTGTGACTCGCAGATTGAGAGTCAACCATCAATCCACACCAGGCCTCATAACTAAGAAACCATGTATTTGTTTGTTATATGATTTTTGTTGTTGTTTTTTTTTTTCAGTCTTCTGGCTAGGTTGTTTATGATATAGTAGAACATCAACTGGCCAATAATTTTCACATCTTCACCAGTAATAAACGTTATCTGTAAAATACGATTAAGTATTAATTAAAAATTGTCAAAGATAAGAGTGTGTTTTGTGTGTGTGTGTGTGTTGTTATTACTTCAGCGCAAAGCTACACAATATGCTATCTGCCCTCTGTAAACCACGAAGAACTGAAAAACCGATTTAAAGTTGTACATCCGCAAACTTACCGCTGCTTCACCGGGGGAGCAAAGAAAAAAAACACATGCTTATAATTTTCTATCATTGAGTCTATTATATTTAATACTTTCATTGCGGCTGGGACAATATCCCACTGTCATTCAAAATTGCTGCGTGTGACTTACAGGAGTAAAATGAGTTGGAAAGTATTTAATGGCATCCCACCTTATGTTGATATATGGTTTCTGTTTTACACTCAGCCCTTCAGTAACCAACAAGATGCCTAAGCGGAATGGACGACAACTGCGTGCCGACCGTGCCTGCATCGCTAGGGCGGCGAGTAGTAACCCTAATTACTATGTAAATATGTTTGATGCGCTTGATTCAAATAGCTTAGAAGATATTAAAAGTGTTTGTTTGTTTGTTTTTTTAATTTCGCGCAAAGCTACTCGAGAGCTATCTGCGTTAGCCGTCCCTTATTGAGCAGTGAAAGACTAGAAGTAAGGCATCTAGTCATCACCACCCACCGCCAACTCTTGGGCTACTCTTTTACCAACGAATAGTGGGATTGACCGTCACATTATTACGCCCCCACGGCTGAAAGGGCGAGCATTTTTGGTGGGACGGGAATTCGAATCCGCGACCCTCAGTTGCGAATCGAGCGCCCTAACCACCTGGCCGTGCCGGGCATAGTGAAAGTGAGTCAAGTGGTGACGAAGAAGCAATGAAACAAAAGAATGCTAGCACTCCATCTAGTGATGATAATCAAAATGGTGAACCTGGACCCAGCAGAGGAAGGCGTAAACAGCGTCGACAATGGGAAACATTTCTCCCAGTCGCAGTGTGAGGGGGGTGGGAGTACTGGGAAATACACAACTTATCTAGTTAGTACTCTTCTCGTAATATGCATAACTATTACAAATAATAATTAAATAAAAACATGTAGTTATTTGAAATATATAATTTTAAACTTATTATTGTTGTAGCCTTATTGCTGCTTTTCCCCCACCTCCCAAAAAATATCAAGAGAGAATCCTCAAAGCCGCGGCTGTAATTAGATCTCAAATCGGTAAAGAGATAGAGCTATAAGCTAAAAGTTTGTACTTGAAAAAAACCTCTTAGAGCCGCTAAGCCGCTGTTAACAATTCACCGTGGCACAACTATGTATTAAGACCTACACCAGATGCCGCCAGATACCAGATCCCAATTGATGCAACACTTATAAATATATACCTACCCGAGGAAGCTGGGACGTTATGTAGTAAAGTAGTACAAAAGTTTGAGTAGATGATAGCTTTATTGTTATTTCTATTAGGAATTCGAGTTTCTGTTTTAGTCTGTGAAACGGATGAAAATTTCTTCGTGTTCTTATCATAGTGTAAAATTATTTTGTTGTGGTTTAAACGCCGAAAGCTGGCGAAGGATTAGAATCCAACAAGCCAAACATTTGAAATAAAACTTTCTTAGACTGCAGGTGCATTTTTTTCTACTTTCTTCTTAATTTGTCTATTTCAGCATCAAAATCAAAGTCGTTTAAAAATCGCATTTCAGATCTTTTGTCTCCCACAAGTCACTGCTCAATAACAAAACTCATCAGTTGGACTGGACAATGAAAGAAAGAAACACAACTGAAACGTTATTCATATACAAAAAGAATTTCAGAGCAATGGTTTAAACGTCGAAATCTGGAGTAGCATTAGAATCCAGTAAGCCAAATAGTTGTGATAAAAGTCATTAACTTATTCTGCATTATGAAAATATAGGTAATAATTTATCATGCCCAACGGTGTGGATAATATTGATGTTTGGATCTGCAAGTATTAACGTTTACGTACTTAAGAATTGGGGATCTTATCAAAATATCCATCTGTGTAAAATGTGAATATAATAACATCAGCAAGTGATCGTATGATTGTATTATGTCGCTTTTTTTAGATGAAAATCCCAAACAAATTATATATAAAAACAAAACATTTATTAAATGAAATAGTCTCCATTCTTACCGATGAGGCTTTTCCAT
>NW_013665894.1:695877-699598 GCF_000517525.1 Limulus polyphemus
GGACTGAGCCATTTTTTTTGGGCGTTTAATATTCACTTAGAGAATCGATTTTTCATTATCGGAGACAATTCTGTCCAAAAATGGCTCACGCGTATTACGCGCCAGAAGAGATGTTGGAAACGATTATCATCGGAGAGTTTGTGAGGCACCCAAACACCTTCTTTAAGGAGTTTCCCCATGTTTCTTAGATGTTTACATATTGTTTCATGAGAGACATGCAATTTCAGAGCCATTTCACGAATGTGTTGCCTTGGGTTAGACTTAGCAAGCGTCTCCAGAGCATCAATATCAATTTCAACATGTCGGCCCATACCTTTAAGGCTAAAGTCAATTGAACGAAATTTGCTGAACCATCGTTGACACTTACGAACGTTCAGAACATTTCCATAAACTTCTTTGATATTCTTTGTGGCTACAGAGGCGTGGTTTCCCTTCATGTATTTAAACAGCATTACATACTGAATGTGTGTCTTGTCGTGTGCCATCACTATAAGGGATTAGAGTATACTAAACTTTACACATTATATAGGCTAAACTAACGTGAAGTTTAGGCGGTTAGTTAAACTATTATACGTGATGTACGTTTATTAGGCGATGGTTAATGAAAGTGTCCAAAACGCGACATTAATTTCTTGACGATCTAATACATATGTGTGACATTGTTGTTTAACACTGCTGTGCAGTGATTGGTTGCTGTGTCTTTGCTGGTTGATTCCTAATGCTAGCTGGATTCAAGAATTTTATTCCTTACAAAATAAACGCCCACCAGTGGCACAGCGGTATGTCTGTGGACTTACAACGCTAGAATCCGGGTTTCGATACCCGTGGTGTGCAGAGCACAGATAGCCCATTGTGTAGCTTTGTGCTTAATTACAAACAAACAATACAAAATAAAGAAAAACGAAGACCAGTAGTGAATTAAAAACATAGACCAGTAGACTGAATTCTAAAGGTTTTTTTTCGGCCTCTGGCGCACAATTAAAAATGGGAAGGCGTGTTTTGCATAGATTATCAAGAAAAAAAAATATTATGTTTCAGTCGTTCAGGTTCAGGAAAGCAACCAAAACTGTCAGAAGGTGTTATATGTTATAAGTAGTAAAGACGCTAGACGTGAACAGACTAAGCACTTGCTTAGGGCCCCAAGCACGATTCACGGGTTTTTTGTTTTTTTTTCATCAGAACTTTGATTTTGCCTGTTTAAGTATTGTACTCATTTGAAAAAATCTGTTTTAAACGAAAGTGATCCAAAAACACACTACTCAGTAATGGATGAACGTTAAAAAATTGCAGCAGCAAGACACTTCTCAAGTATTCGTAAGGTGCGCGTGAGCTTATTGGTTCTAAGTGCAGTACACATATACACATACTCACAGTGTTCATGATTTGAGAAATTGCTGGTGCAATGATGTTATTGTGTGAGTAGAAATGACTTTTTAGCAAGTTTATTAGTATAGCTGTGTTTTTTGGTTTCTGTAAATAATGCAATTAGTACTTTTAGGGGTTGGTTGAAAGGGTCCAGAATTCTCCTATTTATGGCCTCCAATTGGCTAGCATCGCCCCTTATGATATAAATGACTTCATCATGGTTTAATTGGTATATTTTTTGATTAAACACAGCTCTTTTGGCTAACTTACTTTTATGTGATTAGAAGTAAATTTATGGCCTCCAATGAGCTAGCATCGCCCCTGATGATATAAATGACTTCATCGTGGTTTAATTGGTATATTGTTTGATTAAACACAGCTCTTTTGGCTAACTTACTTTTATGTGATTAGAAGTAAATCTTAAAGGTTATATAAATCATTTGTTATCACTTGGCCCTTAGAGGACCTATTGAGTAACTTATTAAATATTTAATTTGAAAAAAAAGTGTTTTTCTTAAACTTTTTTAGTTGTATAAAAAAACTAATAATGTGAAACACAATAAAGTAAATAAACAAAAGACCACAAGACGATACTCAAAGACAAACCTTTCTTTTGTAAGATCCACTTGGCTAATTGGATCTATAATGGTTGGACATGGCTTGAATGGGTAATGAAGAAAAACTTTAGTATACGTTTAACATAGCAGCAAATGTACAACGTTTCGACAAGGTTTTGTCATCATCAGGTACAAGGTAAAGTTTCTCTTCATTATCCATTCAAACCGTCTCCAACCATTATTAGTCTCAAAGTGGGTTCCTCGTCATCGAATTTTAATTGGATCTATGTTATTTGAAGAAATACTCAGTATTAAAGGTAGCAAAGTTTATTGCTCATTTCTTAAGTGATTTTCAAAAACAACAACAGCATCCAGTTACCACTTCAGAAACCTTAATTACTCAATAATGTGAGTTCGTTTGGCTTAAGAAACTTGATCAAATTCACGTTCAACTATAGATGTTCTTCGGGCAACCCTCTGATAATTCCATCTCAGATTTTAAATCAGAGGTATGCAAAAACAGCAACCAGCTACATCTTTTGACTGCCACGTATCATTACTGAGTCAGATGACTCGGTTCGCTCAGTATTGGGCCGAATGTGGCTTAGTGGTTAGCGACCAGGACTGTGAACTCCAGTATCCACAGTGCACGTCCCAATGCTATAAAATTGCACACAGCACTTTTGGTCCGTGGGTGCTTTAAAGGGTGACGGTTAAATCCCACTATTCGATTAGGCCAGCCCAAGAGATGGTTGGTGCTATTGACTAGTTGCCTTCTCTCTAGTCTTTAAAATATGAGAATAGTTCAAAATTAAGGACGGCTAGTGCAGATAGCCCTTGTGTAGCTTTGCGCGAATTTCTGAAACGAACAAACAAATCGCTCAATATTAGAACTCGCCAGAATGAATGTACGTGCAGCAAACTAAAACTCATCCAAATGTTGAAACAAGAAAAACAGTGTGTGTGACAATTAGAAATAAATGTTAGAATAAAAGCTGTTAACAAGCTTTTAAGCAGTTTTGGATAAGTAGCAGAAGGTAATCAAAAAGAGCAGAAATATATATAACATACACTTAGGAACTGAGGAAAAGTAGGGGATAAATAAAGAAGTTAAGATATATAACATGTAAAGTGTATTATTATGTTAAAAAACAAAGGATATGGGACGTTGCGAGCTGAGCGCAGATCTCCATCAGGTTTATTATCATTCTAATTGTTTACAGTACGTAAACTTGCACGTGTGACGTACAGCAAAACATGCTAATGTGACAAAAACAACATTTTAGCAGTCTTGTTTTGTTAAAGGTTTATTATATAGAATAGAGAGTGATCATATGGGTAATATCTTACTATCGTGTTTCTGCATGGTTGAGTGGCAAAGTGTTTTTTCTGTAACTTGCAGACACACACATTCCTAACATTATGATTAAACTCTCAACAAGATCAGGAGGTTTTGGTTTCATTTCTACTATTTGAAAATTAAACCATTTTATATTAATTTAATACATACAATTAGTACTTTGAACAATAAAGTTCTATAATTTCCAGTAGGTGGCGAGAGATATTTTATTAATCAAAAGCTGTTATAAATATATATATATAGAAAGCCTGGAGAAATCTGTATACAAGTATTAGCTTGAACATTTGAGCTCAAAACGATAATAAATCGAATAACAATTAAGCGTCATACTCTTTTTTCCCCCTTCATAGATGGTTCATGTATTAGGTTTATATACTGTAGCTGTAAAGATATAGAGCAGGGGTTCCCAAACTTTTTAGAATCGCGACCCACTATTCAT
>NW_013665894.1:700558-701184 GCF_000517525.1 Limulus polyphemus
ATATAAAAATATTATTTGTTCATATTCACGTATTTCAATTACATTTAAAAATACTCACGTATTTTCAATAACATTTCCAGAACTTATAAATGCTATCTAATTGATTAATAATGAGGCGTGTGTGAAGGATGTGCTTGTTTCTTGTTACTGCCAAGAATGGCATTGACATCAACATCAATGTGGGTTAGTTTCAGGTGTAAGGAATTTGACAATTGAAGTTTATTTCGGAATTTGTTTTTGATTCCTACCATTGCTGAAAATCCAACTTCACAATGATATGAAGATGAGAAAGGGAGAAGTACCTTCAAAGCTTCAGTGGAAAGGATTGGGTACGGTTTTCGAACAGACACCCAGAACTGTATCAGTTTTCTGCTGTTAAAGTTCATTTCTAACGAAGCGTCCTCAGATAAATCAAAACGTTCTTCCTCAGCTTTTGTCGATATCCCACTCGTTATGTCAGGCTGAAAAGGGGTTCATAATCCATTTTTTCTCAAGGAAATAAAACTTAAAACTTTCAGCTTATTCAAGTGTTCAGATATCTCAATGATTATATCGTCATCAACTTTTGCTTCATTCTCCTTTTTACGATGACGAATGATTAAATTGAGAGCATGATCAACCCTGAT
>NW_013665894.1:701841-705160 GCF_000517525.1 Limulus polyphemus
CCGCTTGCGACCCACCAGTGGGTCGCGACCCATAGCTTGGGAAACGCTGATATAGAGTGAAATATCTAAAAGCAGTTAAAACATTGTAAGTAGATTTGAGTTTTAATGGTATTGCCACGCTAATTTCTCATGAAGAATACAAGTTGCAGGATAACAGAAGTAGGTGAAAAATATGTATATGCAAGGTAACATAGTAGTTTTTAGAACTAAAAACATATACATAATGAATATACTATTAAACTTTTTTAATTTTCTAAGTAAATGCTTATCCTTTAAGTTTTGATGTAGAATATTTGTACACTAATACTCCGTCATAAGAAACTTCACAATTAATACTTGATCTATTGTATAAACGAAGGTGTTATAAGATTTCCAATGTATGTTTTTCAGAAATTATTAAAATTTCCCACCAAAATCTTATATTTTTTATTTAATACTAATATACACATTATTAAGTTCAGAAATGATAGAATTGCAAATATATCAAGGTCACCATCATCACTTGCCAACTTGTTCTTTTGTCGTTAGGAAAAACAGTGGTTTAAGAATTTTCCACTGAGCTTCAAGCCTTTATACTATCAAAAGTATGTTGACGCACTTTTTTCCTATTTCTAAACACGTAGGTCAGTTGTTACTATAGCTTAATCGTCAACATAGAAATATAATCTACAACAGAATACAACTTCTTTTTCTCGATGTCTTAGTATGTAATAATAACGGTAAGGTTAAATGTGAAGTGTATAATAAGAAATGGTATACAGGTTTATATTTATATTTTTGTTATATTTGTTCCAGATTTGTTTAAAGTAAATCCAGTTAAAATATTAATTCTTCTGTTTTTAAAATAACTATATTATTTATAAATCAGTGGCGTAAATATGCCCCTCCAATTGTGGGTGAGGACCAAAAGGGGGTCTGAATCAGCCAGAATCATACTTACACAAATATATGTGGGCCCAATTACTTTTTATGCGGGGGTATCTTTTGTAATTACGCCACTGGTATGAATATTTTCATATAAAACAAAGAGAAATGTTTGCAAGTCAAGCACCCTAACCATCTGAACATGCTGGGCCATCCTTGAAATAGAGCAAAATAGATTACTGTTACAACCATTCAGAAATACTTGATTGATTGTCTATAAACTAGAGCAATTGGGTAAAAAAATGCATGCTATAAGTTCAACACTAGGCCTACAAAGTAAACAAAAACACGTATGCAATGTATTAGATCTATCATGTACAAATGTATTGTTAAAACAAGGAGCAACATCAAACAAGTTGGTATACCAGATTATCACAGTATAATAGATGCTCTAAAAAAAACTATAATCATGGTGAATCAAATCAAGTTGAGAAAATTATATGTTTCAGGCAAGTGAGTCACTTCAATTATACACGTTCATTTAGTTGCTGACAAATGCATTATGAAACCTTTAAACTAGTTTAAAGGTTCCAAAGTAATAAATTTACATTTGTCGTATTTGAATGAATTCATTTGGGACTTCTCTCATGTCTAGCTCAGTGGTGAAATAAGAATGAACATGTAAAATCATTAAGTGATTAAGACAGTCCTAGGCTATTGCCACCCTCAAGTAGGTTTTCACAAGTCTAAGGCTGGTGAAAGATCTCTCTGACACAGCATTGGTAATTACAGTCAGTTAACCAGGTGTTACAACTTCTATCATAAGCCTTTTTCAGCAGTAGTCATAGTTTTAACATTTTCAACAACTTCATTTATTGCAATGATGCCATTTGGAAAAAAGGTTCCTAAAGTTTGTAGCTGAAGTTTCCACTTTGAGCCACTAATTCTCCTAGTTTGTCTCTGTCTGTATCACAATAAAAATCGATACTTTGGTCAATCTCTGCATCACAGATTTCCTGGTTGGCAGCTTTCAACAGAACTAATTACATCATTTTGTAAATTCTATTTTGGCCTTCTGCTGAGCTTAGGTTAGCCATCTGGAGTCTTTTACTAAAATTGTCACAGTGGCTAAGGATGAGTTCTCTCAAAGTAAAAATTAAATTTGTCCATAACAGTATTCACCCCATGATTCTTGACTGAATTTCTGGATCCTTAACCCACATTTTCTGCAGATACTTGTAGTTCTGTTTCATGGATGTCATAGCTTGTCCCTTTACAACCTATCTGGTGGGGCAGAAACTCAGATACCTGGAGTTTTGTTTATTCAGTATCAGTGTCTTCTTCTTTAATCCCATGAAAGTGGCTTCCCTTCCTGGAGACTTCTTGATCAACTTGGTGATTTCATAAGTATAATCTCAAGCATCATGGAGGCAGCTAATTCATTGGACGGTATCATGTACAGCCAAATTTAGTGTGTGGCCATCGCAGTGGGTGTAGAGGGCCCAGGGTTTGATGCCGGTGATTTGTCTGGCTACTCCATTTTTGATACCACTCATAGCACTTATTCCCTCACAGCACTGACTTCATAACTTTTCATGGACAAATTTCTCCTCAGCATCATTTCTTTCAGCACATGGACTAGTGAATTTGCATCTGCTGAGCTCACAGAGAAAAGACCAACAAAATCCTCGTGAACTTCACAGTTTCATCTAATCATCTGAAACACAGTGTCACCTGTTCTACATTTCCTATATTGGGTGTCTCTTCTATAAGAACTGTCAAAAACCTTGAATGTTGCAGGTTCCTGAAGATACGCCTTAGGATATTATTGACCATAATTTTTATTATTTCATTTTGTGTTTCTGCAGAAGTATATTTGTTCCTTTTCTTCTGTAGCCGTGTTGCTAGTTTGGGATCATCCTCAGCTAACAATAGGTTCAGCTGGTTAAAATTAGACTATACGTTGTCTTTTTCCCTGATTGCCTCTGCTTGCCTTCCCTAGAAGTGCAAGTTTGAAATCAGTTTTAGTAATCATGTCTTGCGATCACCTCTTTCATGGTTGTATGTAGAAATGAGCATGTCACCTACATCTTGTTTACATTCATTCCATAATGCTTGGGCTTCATGATGATAGATGGACTGTTCGTGTGTTTGAAACGAGGCATTACCTTCCTTCCTTCCAGTTGCTATATCCTCTAGTAACAAAGGCGTGGTCCAGACATGAGTCCTTTCTAACGTTATTCTCATGGTACATGCTATTATATGCCACACAAAGGACCACATCTAGGCTCTCCATTTAATATAGCCACTCATACATTTCAAACCAAGACACTTTGCAATGGCTCTTGGATTTTTTTCCCCAAATACCCTTCCAGGAAATTTGTAGCCCTTTGCGGGTATATGCCTCTATATTATTTTACTAGCATGGGCATCAGTATTAATTTAAAAACTTATT